>NC_084600.1:15064149-15234149 GCF_033807715.1 Cololabis saira | reverse complement strand
GGCTCAAATCTAAAACCACTCCTGACCTGCTGTCTTTACAAAAGGGTTACGAAAAATATTGTTCTAATGCAGGGGTGTCGGACTCCTGCATGTTTTAGATGTCTCCTTGCATCAACACACCTGATTCAAATGAATGGTCGTCACCAGCTTGTCATCAAGGTCTGGACAGCTCTGTTGGTGTCACAGCTACTTTTATCACGGTGTGCTGAAGCAGGGAAACATCTGAAACATGCAGGAATGCGGCCCTCGAGGACTGGAGTCCGACACCCCTGTTCTAATGAGCAGTGGGGGCAGACTGGTACGTACTGCAATACTGCTTTGTTCCACTAGAAGCGCACTTCACTGTGTCTCTGCTGGGTTATGCTGCCCCCTTGTGGCCAGAGGTGGCACTGCTACCTGCTGGTTTGATGTCGTTTAGAAACCTTTAAGACCTCAGTGAAATGGCTTTAAACACGATAGCTGCTCAATTTGAAACCAAATAAAAAGGTTTGAGCTAAAAATATTTCTCTATCTAACAAAGATAAAGATAAAAATGGAAGATTTAATTCAGGTTGATATGTAGCTGCAAATGATTTCATATTTGAAAAACAGACATGAGAACGTCAAAAACAAGGAAATCATATATGGTGTGTGTGTATATATATATATATATATATATATATATATATATATATATATACACACACACACACACATACACATATATGATATATGTGTATATGTACCGGTATGAAGAATTGTCATACATCTCCTGGTAAAGAATTTCTGGAGTGTTAAAAACAATCAAGGTTCATATCTAAAAAAGATACTTGCTGTTAGATTAAGATAAATGTTAACACTATATCAAAATGTGTTTTTTGTTTTTTTTGTGCTGTAGTCTTAAAAGATAGTGTGGCAGTTTCAAGTAATGGTAAAGAGGGAATCCAGACGTGGGCAGGAATCACTTCCCGATTCCTGGAATCACTTCCCGATTCCTGGAATCACTTCCCGTCCACTGCTCCCACATCTGTGTTCACGCGGTCAGCCGTCGAACTGCTTCATCATGAGCTTCCTGCTGACCTCGTAGCCGAGGAAGAGGGCCCCGTTGGCCGGGAAGGTGCGGATCATGGTGGGGGTGAGGCCGGAGTACAGCGCCCTCACACCTACAGGGGGACAGGGGGGGTTACGCTCGGACCCGGACGCGGGAAGGAAGACGCCCCTCCACCCCTCTGCTTACCTTCGGCGCGAGCGATGGTCATGAAGGTCTTGAAAAACCCCGCCTGCTTGCCCGTCATAGACATGACCTGGATGCGGGACTTGACGCAGTCCATGGGGTAGACCACGAGCCACAGACACGCTCCCCCGAAGCCCCCGCTGAACACGATCGGGGCCACACCTTCAACATCGTAAAAAACATCGTACAAATGTTATTTACACCCAAAAACAGAAGAAGTTGTAAACAAAATGTAAAAAATATGTCAGTTTTCTCATTAACTTAATTTCGCTTGCCACTCAGTACGTTTACATGCATTAATAGAAAGTTGAATTGTTGCCTTAATCCGACCGATATTGGAGTTTTAACAGCCGTGTTTACACCTTAGTCGAGCTGTAGTGGAACGGAGCTGAAGCTCTTGATATCGAGCTTTTAGTGCCAGATAATGCTCCTAATCAGAGTTATTCCGGCATGTATACCAACCCACGTTTAGCCGAGCTACTGACCGCCCCCCGATGTGTGGATCAATACTGAAATATCCATACTTCTGATACCAGATCTGTATGCTCTAAAATCGATTCTCAAACTAAAATATCAATACTTTTTGATACATTTGTGGTAATGTTTATCATTAACTGGAATAGGTAGGAACTACTTTTTTTCCATTTTCATTTTTATAGTAGTTTGTATTTTTGTTTATTATTCACTTATTTATTTTAATGGTTTTATTATTGTACTTAGGATCTTTTTTAGTGATGGAAACACCTTTTTCAAGCACTGGTTCTTCAGCTCAGCTCAGCTGTATCGTAAATGAGTATACTTATATAATATATATATTATATGTTATGAATACATATGTATATAATAAAATTACACTTCTGACTTTAAAATAAATACCTAAATAAGTGACTCTGATGTCTTTTATCCTTCAACTATCTGAAATACACAATTTTCTTTAGATTTACTGGCACATTAGGTGTAGCCTACTTGCACAATGTATCGAATCGGTATCACCGATACCAGCTTGAATTTTACTCAATATCGGATTGGAAAGGAGATCGGTGGTATCGAACATCACTACTAATCCGGGACACCCCCTTTCAGAAGTGATGACACCGCGAAAGCCAGAATTGATATTCTGGACACAAGGACACAAAGCTGTGAAGTGTTTCAGCTGTTATTTATCGAACCCCCGACCCGTACCGATGTCGTCCTTGCCGCACTTCATGTAGTCTGCAAAAGCGGTGCGGCAGAGCTCGTAAGCACCGAAGAAGCAGAAGTAGCCGGGCACCTCCCGGGCGATGGTGGTGGTCAGGCCCTGGAAGAAGCCCGGCACGCCGTCGTTCCTCATGATGGACTTCACCACGGACCACACGGTGCTTCGGAGGAAACCGGAGGAAACCGGAGGATCGTTCAGTCAGACGCAAACCAAGCACATCAGGGTTCATACACATTTTAACCAACAAATCTCCATGACTTTTCCATGACTTAGCAGCAAGTTTCCATGACTATACATGACCTCTAAAACATCAATGTATGAATGAAATATAGGAATAAAACTATGTAAAAAGTCACCACAGTGGAGATCTAATGATAATTACAGTTTTATACTAAATAAACATTTGTTTAAACTAACACTGATATACCAGCAATATTTTGTAGTATATAGAGTATATTTTGTATAGTAATCTAATATAACTGTAATAACTTTAATAATAACTGTTGGAGAATGTGGTCACTCGATCCGATCTGCATGATGCACAAGATGCTAGGCAAGTCACGCGTGAGAACACGCAAAACTTTTCGATACAAAATATTTATTGATCAATTTTAAATCTACCTCATAGGCTGTTATTAAATGTTATCATTAAGTGAGAAAAATAAATTACATGACTTCTCCAAAACTTTTGGGGTGAACTTATGTTTCCAAAACTTTTCCAGGCCTTGAAATGACATTTTCAAATTCCATGACTTTTCCAGTTTTTGCCACATGCAAAAGAATGTGGCTTTCCAACCTCCACCTACTTCTGGCTCTTGCTGATCTTTCCGGACGCCTCCATCTCGTACATGGCCTGCAGCCGACACTTGACGAGCTCAGTGGGGCAGAGCACCATGGAGGAGAAGATGGAGGCCACCGAGCCGGCGCAGGCTTTCTGCACATCACTGACAGAGAGCAGCGGTTAATGGGACGTTCACGGAGGCGACGGACGCGTGCGCTCAGGTCCTCCTACCTCAGCACGGCTTCTTCGTGCAGCCCGGCCGTGAAGCGGATGACCTGCTGGCAGAAGCCGTAGCTCATGAAGAGCACCGAGTTCTCGGCGATGTTGGCCACCAGGGCCGGGCTGGTGCCGCGGTAGAGGCCGCGCAGGCCCACCTGCTTGTAGGTGGACGCCACGCAGTGGATGAAACCCCGGTACATCGTGGGGAAGGTCTGCATCTTGACCTTGGCCGTATCCAGAGGTTGTCCGCTGAAGACGCACGCAGCGCCGCCTTGGAGGACGACCATGAAAACACTGTCACCATCAGGACTGTTGCAACGTAAACCAAAGCTGCAGCAAACTAGAGGAAAGCAAACTGTGCTAAGGATGAATCTGGGGGTTTAGTTACCGATGGCTCCTGCGGAGAGGTCAATGATGGCCTGGACCACCGGGTGTGGAGCCATGTTGGTCAAATAAGAGGTTCCCCTCGCTCAGCTACCTAGGTAGACAACAAGAACACATTATATTGTTAAAATTATTATTATATTGTTTGGACCAGCTTAATGGGGTATCTTTTATTTAGACAAAATTAACAGGATATTCTTACTGAAATGAAATTGCCATTTCATGGATATTTTTGTTTGTGTACTTATTGTATTTTTCTTTGTTTCTTTTACCTTTTCTTTTTCCTTTCTATTCTTTTGCTATTGACTGTTTTGTTTTGGTGATTTTGTATTGAGGGGAGGATTTTTTATAAGCCCTTCGGGCTTCTTTTCCTCTCCTGCACAAATTATTTGTCCTTGTATGATAAAAAAAGAATTATTGTGTTATCACTGTGCAAATAAATAAATAAATAAATAAATAAAATAAAATAAAAACTCGACAATTATCAGTAAGTGTATCCTTTTTTGGCAACGTGAACGCCGGTAGAGAATTAAATCTTATCAGAATCAGAATCAGGTTTATTGGCCAAGTCAGTTCAAACAAGAAAGGGATTTGACTCGGTTATTTTCGCTCACTGTACATAAATAGACAAATGACAGCTCTTATTAACATATATACAATTTAAAAAAAGTGAAAGGTGCAGCAGTATGAGGTACTGTAGACATGGTTATTGAACGGTGCATTGTTACAGCATATGATTGTGGTTATTATTATTATTGCACAGTGTTGATTGCTATATGATTATATGAATAAAGTACAGTCCGGTCCCAAAGTCTTGGGCATGTCTGAAAAAATGTTGAAAAGTACAATTATTTTCAGTGATTTAATAGTTTTTGGCCTATTATATCTGTCAGAAATGTAAAAACAAATATAATATGTGTTTATTATATTGTTGTTATATTACTGAAGTAAAAACAAAACAAGATTGCCCTCTCAGCCGTCAAAACGGGATCAGTTCCTTCAGATAACCTAGTCCAAAGTCGTGGATTTATTGGAGTATGGTCAGGTGTATGATTAACTACTTGTACCAAGCAGATGTGAGCGTGCCCAAGGTGGGGTCCCGCTGGAGCTGGTCCTGGCCAGGGACCTGGCTAGCTGTTGATACGTCGTTGTGCATGTGACTCGATGGACTTGTGCTTAAAATTGGGCTTGCAAACTTCTCCACCTCAATAAAGCTGCAAAGGGCTTAGAGAGATAAATTTAGTTATCCGAGTAGAGCCACTGCTGCTGCGCATCAAGAGGAGCCAGTCAAGGCGGTTGAAGACGCCGTCCTGGTAACGGGTTTATGCATGTATAATCATGACAAGGTCCTGAGGACTTTCAAAACACACCGGAGAGACTAGATTTTCTCAAGGAACGACTTGGCATCCATCCAGAAGAGCTGGAGGAGGCGACTGCCCTCTCAACCTGAAACCAAATGAACCACAAACGATACATGGATGGACTGAACTTTCATTTACCTTGATAGGTTGAAACATTCAAGGACACAGAAACTGAAACTGTGTCAAATGCTTAAAAATGTCAAACCGGAGGACACATGAAGTGTTTGTCCAACTTAAAAGAAGTATCAGAAAGTATTTTAATTTCTAGAGAAACTGGAATAATCATGGCGGGGTGATGTAACCGGAGTACCCTGTTTCCACCACTAGAGGGCGACAAAGCCCGGTTCCCTAAACAGCGATTTAATGCATCTGTTTAGACAGGACACATGTGAGTTTCTATCATTCTGGGTCAATGGTCGAGGACAACGAGTAAAACATGTCGTTACATTTTAGAAATAGTCGTTATTATTATAAGACTAAATAGTTAGCCGAAAAAGATGGATGAAAGTTACTGTTTTCTGTAAAAACACAGCAAAAAAAAAAAAACACATAGCTGTAATGTCAAAATACAAACCTCTCAGGACAGAGTCGGATTTATCTTGGAGCATTAAAGCATCTTTGATGTCTGTGTGTTAAATAATGGGTGACTCGCTGAGCTGCATCATCCACGACCATGCCAGGCTTTCACAGCGAGACCGTGGAGGAGTTTATCTCACTGCTGTCCTAAAGCCTAAAGTCAAACATGTGGCCGTGTTCCCAGGTAAATCAGACCGGCCTGCAGGGATGTCAGACTTTAGGAGGAGGATGTGGAGGGTGACCAAAGGTTGATTCATGACGCCGCAGAGAGGAAAAGGGAGATGTTCCACTCCGCGCCCAATTCCTCGTATCAAACCTGCTCTCGCGCCAATTCGGCACAGTTTTATTTATGTTTTTTCACTTAATATTTATTAAGTACTGAAAGTTAGTACTGAAAGTTGGGAAAACTAAAATTAAACAAAACCGTTTTTAGCAAATCAACAATCATTCATTTTAACCTGATTAAGCTCTACTGTCGTACAGTTATCATCTTTGCGTGAAAGATCTTTGCAATGAAGCCGGCAGATGTAAAACTTCCGGTTCAAATTCCATTCAAAACAATGAAAGCAGTCTCGTTGATGTCTCAACAGCACCTCCTAGTGGTGTGTTCGAACAGTGCACACATTATTCTAAAAACGTGCTGACTTCAAAGAAAAATGTTTAAACCTTTTCAACATGTCCGATCTGGCCATACAAAAGTATTATAAAACATATCAAACTTATTTTTATTTTACTTTTTCAAATCTGGTATGATTGAGGCTTTAGGTGACCTCACTTTTACTCTCCACTGTCCTCAGACTCATTTAGAACCACTGAATAAAAATTGCTGTGGCATTTTCTGTAACACCAAAGTTAAAAAGATGTGATAACTTTGCTTATTTTTTGGCAGAAAACACAAAAAAGAATCTTTTGATGATGTAATTACGTACCTTGAGTAAACATAGTCCAAAGAACTTATCAGAATGTACTGTTCCTCGTCACGGCCGAGCAGAGAGATGTGTTCCCAACTCTTTAACTCTTTCATGTATTCTGGTGTGTTATTATGTGTCTCTGAAAGAACATTCCCTTCCTAAGGAAAACAGCTCAAAGGTTTTCTACAGCAGGAATGGCTTTTTGAACAAATGCCTTTCAGCTATGTGGCTCTCAGGAGGTTTTTGTGTTAATAATATGATGTAAACATCTGCAGACTGCAGAGGTACTCAATACTCCAGAACTGGAGATATAAAAAACCTACAGAGTTCTGACTCTCTATTTTCAGTTTTTTAGACAATAAAAGGATAATTGAGATGCTGCCATGAACTAGTGATGTGCAGATCAATACTGAAATATTGATACTTCCAATACCAGATCTGTATGCTCTAAAATCAATTCTTACACTAAAATATTGATACTTTTGATACTTCAGTCATTTGTGGTAATGTATATTATTAACAGGAATATGGTGGAAAGTAACTAAACTATTGGGATTTTGTCAAAATGACACACTGCTGTTAGGAACTACATTTTTTATTTTCATTTTCATAGTAGTTCTTATTTTGGTTTATTATTCTTATTTATTTTAATGGTTTTATTATTTTACTTCATATCTTTTTTTAGCAATGGAAACACCTTTTTCAAACACTTCTGTTTCTTCTGTTGTTGTAACAACTCGGCTATATTGTGAATGAGCCCGCTACTTATATAATATACGGTATATATATATATATATATATATATATATATATATATATATATATATATATATATATATATATATATATATATATATATATATATATATATATATATATATATATATATATATATATACATATATATATATATATATGTGTTATATATTGTTAATATATATAATATATAATACAATTATACTTCTGACTTTAATATAAATAGCTAAATAAGTGAATCTGATGTCTTGTATTCTTAAGTTATCTAAAATGAAAACACCAATGTTTTTTAGATTTACCGGGCACATTGGGTGTATTTGCACAATGTATCGGACCGGTATTGAATCGGTATCGCCAATACCAGCCTGAATTTTACTCAATATCGGATCGTAAAGGAAATCTGTGGTATCAAACATCACTAGTGCGAACATCCGGGCGTGTCTTGTAATTCCCCTTTCTGCCAGGTGCTCTGGACGACCCACCTGTGACATCACTCATCAGTTTGATGAAAAGTCATCTTGAAGCCTAATCTTCAGGCCTCTCGGCCCGCTGACTCTGTCCAAACCTGGTTCATTCAAATATGGGCAAATGAGCACATCTGGAGGATGCCTGGAACACGCCAACAATGTTATGTATTAATCCATAACATCAGAATAGAAAAAATGTAAACGTGGATTAAAGTGCACACTTTCGCTCGTGTGCAGTGGAAATGCAGCCGTCCTGGATCGTGTCAGACGAGGCAGCAGGACGTAGAACCTTGATCTGACTCAGGTTCGACGTGACCTTACCCGTGATCTTCTGACCCCATGAGGTCAGAAATAGTCTTTCTACCATAGTGGCTTAAGAAAAAGTAAATAAAAAAGTTCTGCATTTAAATGCGTAAGATTAATGAGAAAAAGTATAATTAAAATATCAAAGGTAATGCAGTTATAATATGACTCTTTCATTGACATTTATCATGATCATTATTATTTTTTCTTTATGCTTCGTAAATTAAAGATAAATACTGTTATAGTCATGCAGAATGCAAAGTGACACGTTCACTGTTGGATTTTACATTCTTCATGGGAGGTTGCATAAATTATTAGCAAAGAAGGGAGTTTGAAGTTTTGTTTTGATCTAATTGTTCATTTTACTAAACTGAGAGAATTTTAATGATAAGCTTGATAAGTTCTTCATACTTAATGATTTGTACGGCAGCAATGGCAGACAGATAAATGTTAGAAAAAGAAGGAAAAGAACAAAAAGAGGATTTATTATTATTATTATTATTAATAATCATCATTATTATTATTATTATTATTATTATTATTATTATTATTATTATTATTATTATTATTATTATCCCAGAATCTGTATTTGGGACGTGTTGCAGGACCGAAGAGCCGGATTTGTTCTATATTAAGAGATTAAATGATATGGAAACAGAACATGACATATCTGGGGCTCATACATTAATAAAGGCCAAAGCAAATGTTTGAACCGCTGTATATATTCATTTAACATTTCCATACCATCGTGCAGTTGGAGTACAAGTACAAGGGTGATGTTATACTGCACGGCTGAGTGTTACGGTCATCCTCAGGCTTGTAGACAGCAGAACTAAATAAATCTGACTCTGGATCAGCAGAGATCACTGCTCCACAGTTCCTCCGATGTGAACTTAAATACTGTCAAATTACCATCTGTTGAAGCAGAGTAGCCCGGGATTAAATAAATGTGCCCCCTGTCCACGGGCTTATCCTTTAAAACTCTGCCTGGTGGCTTACTGTACATCAGTCTAGACTCGCTCCCTGTTGTCATCTTCCCAGTCGAGGAGCGCAGCCAATGACGGACACAGGTTTCCATTTTTATATCACTTTGCCTTTTTATCAAAAGAAAGAAAAAACATTGACGTTGTCTACATCACAGACAAGAATCATCAATATTCTGTGTTAAACAATTTTGCCATGAACAGACTGAACCCCATGCCCGCCCCCCCACACCCTCTCCCGCCCCCCCATCCTCTGTACACAGTAAACTTTACATACCTACAGTTCCTGTTCGACCTTTTTACAGCGTAATCATTATCAAAGTAGAGTTAACAGCTTTAAAATACATATGATGCTCTTTCCATTTTAATTATAGTTACTATCCTGATTGTACAAACAGTATCATTTCCCACACTTAGAGTCTTTTAAGTGTTTTTCTTTTCTTTTTAACATATCCCTGTTTTCCAGCAGAAGACACGCGTCCCTCGTGACAGTGGTTTCGGTTCTGCGGTTCTGCTCGTCACATCCACCCAAATCCACAGTTTTTATTTATGCGCCCCTGCAAGGGGCTTTACAGTTAGGCCAACTGTTGCGTCTGCTGGATCTGAGATTATGAGGTACAGTCAGAGAATCGCACTAATCCCCAATTAGAGGAGTCGCGCTGAAAGAATAACAGAGAGATTATAGAAGAACAAATGAAACCTGTAAAAGTCACTGTACTTGTGTGGATTTGATGAGGATGACAGCGCTCAGTAATTAAACACTTATTTTAATTAAAAGTTTAAATAGTTGTCTGACAAAAAATGATTCCCTCTTTGTTAAACTTCAGAGGTAACGTTAAAGAAATGCAACGAAAACTTGAAATTCAGTGTGTGCATCGAAATTAGACGCGATTAAAGGGACATTGCAGCGTTAAAACAACCCCAGATTTATCGTTAGGTGGTTAAACCTTCGAACCAACATGGATCGAAGCAGTTTTGATTTAGAAATCATTATGCGTTTGCAGTGAAATGGGAACTGATGCTACGAAGAAGAACAGACATAGCTGGGAATGTCCCTGTTGTAGACCGGGGTCCTACAGAAGGACTGAAGCAATGCTAACTTTGTATGTGTACAGAAATCATAAATACAATACAGATGACTGCAGATGTGACAACATCTTGATGCAAATACTGAATGACCAAAGCTTCCTCAGGAAGTAAAGTCTACTCTGTCCTTATTAATGAGGTGTTTATAACTCCACTAACTCCACTTCTTCATAATTATTTGATGTCATCCTGAAATCCACAATCATCTCCTTTGTCTTGTGATGTTCGAGATGACTTGATTGTTCTGCCACAAAACTATCCACCAGACTCTGTCCTCAGTCACTGATAAACCCCACAACTGCAGAGTAATCTGAGTATTTCTGCAGTTGACAGGACTGCTACTTGTCCTGGAGGTCTGAGGTGTGCAGCGTGAAGAGGAGTGGGGAGAGTACCGTCCCCTGTGGCGCTCCGGTGCTGCCGACCACCTGGTGATTCAGGTGATTGTGGAGGCCTCCACCTGTGTCTTCTGGAGGTTTTTTACATAGTAACGCAGCCTGGATGGTGTTTAAAAGCACTGGAGGAATCAAAGACCATGATCCTCCAGTGCTGCTGCTCTGAGCAGATGACTGTGGGTTCGTTGAAGCAGCAACGCTTTTTCAACACTTCTACAACTCCAACCCTAACTTCAACTCCAAGGTGCTTGTTTCCTTTTTCAGGTGGGCCAATAAAAGTCTCTCCAGTTGGATGTTAGGGTTACAGGTCTATAGACCTCAGGAGAAGATACTGAAAAACGGCAGGGGAAACTTGTGGCTCAGACTGAGGTTGAAGAGGTGCTGCAGAAGCGTTTGTACATGCACCTCCATTCGGTCGTCACTCTCTCAGCTTCCATCACTTCAGATCGGTACTTTGATATTTATGAGTAAATATTCCGGTGGTCGAAGTACCGGCCGTGATCTCTTCTCCTTTTGCATCTACTGAGGTGGTGGCGACAGGAAGGGGATGCCTGTACGGTCCTAATCCCAGACTTGTACACATACAAAGTTAAATGACTCGTCTGTAGAGACCTTATCTACAATATCACTTGAGAGGGATGATATTTTTTAGATTTTATTAAGTTCTGTTTCTATTTGAGTCGCTCTTAAACCGTCTAATAATAGATCCTGGGTTGTTTTAACTCTGTAATATTTCTTCAGTGACCAGACTCAGTGGTCGGGTCAGTCTGAACATCTGCATTGAGCAGAATAAATTAAATATTTGGACTTTATGGGATCCACAGATTCCTTCGTCTGGCGGCGCTCCCCGCTGTGATTCGATTGGTGCACCAGAGCATCATGAAAAATTCAAAATAAATCTAAATGTGGGAAACGCTACCACTGCTAAAACGTCTTTGTCTGCACCCTGTAAACACACAGCCGGTGTACATGTCTGAGTGTGGAGTGAAGCAGCACTATTCACAACTTCAGAACAACGCACGAGCGTCGTCATACTCCCGTCGCTCCGGCAACCGGCTCTGGAAACCAAAAGCAAATCAACGCCAATACTGACTTCACTTAGTTTATATACTGTACAGGTAAGTGGTTGTTCGCTCCTGATGTAGAAACGGGAACGTTAGAAGAGATACGGCCATTAAAAGAGGTTTTGACATTAAAGTCCACGTAATGTAGAAGCCTCATGTACAAGAGATTTTTGTTTGGACTTGATGTTCGCATCTGCCTCAGACAGTTCAGGACCGGTCACAGGAAACAAGTGGCTGTGAGGTGGTTGATGAGAGAAAATAAAATAAAAAAAGACAGTAGGGCTGGACACGTTGTGAAACTCGTACAAGAAAGAGGTGGAGAGATGTCTTCTTTGTTTTTTTCCTCCGGACTAAAGGTTGACAAAGTCGACCAAAACAGTGAACATGTGTGTGTGTGTGTGTGTGTGTGTGTGTGTGTGTGTGTGTGTGTGTGTGTGTGTGTGTGTGTGTGTGTGTGTGTGTGTGTGTGTGTGTGTGTGTGTGTGTGTGTGTGTGTGTGCTTACATCGGCTGTAGTGTTTAGGCACTGTAAAGTAAAGAAATGAATGGAAATGTTTTCATGTTATTGATGAAACTAGTAAGGCAATCTGATTACGGCTGGATGGCAGCAGTGTGACGTGTCTGGTCCGTCCTTTTGCAGTTCAACATTTGCACTAATTTAGACTCAGGAGAGAAACAGCTATTTTTTTTTTCTTCCCCCCCATTTATACAACCCATTTTAAGATCACCTGTGTAAAAACAGCTACAATCAAAAATGAGGCACTTTATAAAAGAGTATATACTGTAGATTTCTAGGTTATATAGTATGAATCATTATATGTATACTGTATATTTTATATAGCATTGTAATGTGTAACTTTATATTAGAACTGTGGTGTTTTGTGAATATAACCATCATACTTGCAAGACTATAGTATATACTATATCATACTTGCATGACTATAGTATATACTATACCATCATACTTGCATTACTGTAGTTTATACTATACCATCATACCTGCATGACTATAGTATATACTATATCATCGTACTTGCATGATTATAGTATATACTATACCATCATACTTGCATTACTGTAGTATATACTATACCATCATACCTGCATGACTATAGTATATACTATATCATCGTACTTGCATGATTATAGTATATACTATAGTGCAATGTACAGTTGTAATAGAAAAGGTCAGTTGCCAAAAAAAAGCATTTATCCTTTTTTTTATTTTTAATCAATGATTTGTGTTACACGGACTTAAAATGGCCAACTCAAAAAAACCAACGTTTTACTATTAGTTTCCTTGGTCTTATGACAGAAATATGCAAAGCATTTCTGTTTTTTTGAGGTTGTTTTGTTTTTACGCTGCTACAAAGTTCAGCCACCACACATTTACTCTCCAGGGAGACGTATTGACTTTCTCCTTCGCTGAGCTGGTTTTTCATTTCAATAGCTGTGCTCTTTGGGACAGCCTTCTCTACCGCCTCCCGCCGTGCCTGGTCATGTGACCCGGGCATCAGTCATGTGTCAGCCTCACCTGACAGACTGGTATTTAGGGGAATAAGGGGATGGAGATTGTCTGTACGGGAATCATTTTATCCTGGACATCTTTTATTATCCTTACTTATCGTCTTGTAATCTTGCTTTCATAGAAAACACCCCCCCCCCCCCCCTCATCAAGTGCTGGGTTTGGGTCCCTGAAGCAGATCTCAGTGAGCACATTTACATACACACAAGCTAATTATTGTCCTGTCTGACACCAATTTGACATTCACCGGGTTGTTATGGTAATTAGGCCTCTCCCTTTTGCTGTGCATGCGTGTGAATGCGCGTGCATGTGTGTGCCACCCACCCCCCCCCCCCCTGCACGATTTAGCACTAAGTTTCATCAAACGATTGTTGAACGCTGCAGCTTTTCCTGCCGTGTTTGAGCCAAACAGTAGATGCAGCCCGGTCTTTTAGCAGCCGTTACTAAACATTTGAAGCGTTCCTGATAAAAATGGCGACTTTGGCTTCGGAATAAGATGCAACCTTCCCATTGAGTCTTGAAAATCCACATTGTAAATCCAGAAGATAGAAAATACGACAGAGATGCTCTGATACTGAGTTTCATAATGGTAGGTGCTAAACAATTTTATAAACTTCAGTACATCTAGATTCCCGTTGAAACGCCAGTTTTATCGTCATCCTTCAGTTCCTCGGACAGAGAAACACATTTTGAAGTACTTCTGTAGCACAAGATCAGTGGTCAAGAGGTATAAAAGCTGTTTTGAGGCAACTCTCTATATAAAATAAACCAAATATGTTTACAGTGACAGGGTGTGCGTGTGTCGGAAATCTCTGCTGAGCTGCGTTTTCCCTTCTTAGTTTGAGTAAAAATGGCACCTGATCACATCATAAAAGGCAAAAACAACGGGATCCACTGGCAGCAGCTGCCACGGCAACCCTGGAGAACCCAGACGCTTTAAAATCAAGATCCACAGATGGAAAACCATTTTTTTTGCGAATTCCCTGAAAAGTCTTCTTTAAATACTGGAAAAGGAGAGAAGAGCAGGCCGGCCGATCGATGAAACAAAACCCACAGCCTCCCGGGTCAAGCTGTCATCATGATCAGATGTCATTTTTAGTCAAAATAAGCCAAATAAATCAAATATTTTCCTTACCCTGTAGCTGCGTGTATGTGTGTGTGTTTGTTTGTGTGTGTGAACTTGTGTGTGTGTGAGTGTGTGTGTGTTTGGCACACATTTGGTTGACGGGAAACGGCAGACGAGACTGGGGATGAGACTTCCAGGGTTTCAGTGTTCAGACTCCAGTGGAGAGTTCTGTTGTGGCAGCAGACTGGGCTGCCGGCCACGCCCCCCCCCCGTCGCGGGTCGAGCGTGGAGCTCGTCACGCCGGCGTCACGCTCACGGAAATCAACAGTCTGCAACAGGGAGCAAAAATCAGGGAGTTACAAATCAGACATCATCAACTCAACTGTTACAAGTGCAGCTTCCAGAACAGTTCCCAGTAAATCTCATATATATCAGATAAAGCTAAAGTCTAGATTACATATTCGGGAAAGCATATTGCTCTTGTTTAATCTGGAGCGGCTGCTGCCAGCTTGGGTAAATATCACATGATGCTTCGTATCTGCGTGGACGGGTCGTCTGATTGGTCTGGAGGTCACTGCTACAGATGTCGATTTTATGTGTCTTTATCAGCTCCAGGGAGGGTTCCTCTCTTTATTGGCCCCTTAACAACAGACAAAGTGTTCAGTCCTCTACCTCCGATCATGTCAACAAAATCAAGGCATGAACAGGACAAAACGGGCGGACTTTGTTTGTTTGGTGGCGTTGAGGACCGAAGCTGAACTACGATTCTTCTGCAGCGTAATAAAGCTGTCCATCCTGCAGACAGTCAGCATTATTATTGCTGTAGCCATTTTGCATAAATGTAATTTATGTTTAAGAGGAACTAATACCTTTTTTGTAAGATTCCTTTGGTTCCATATTTGTTCTAACCAGTGACTAGTGACAAAGCAGAATATTGCATTTCTATTGGCATTTAAGGAGTTTAAGTTTAAGTTAAGTTTAAGTTTAAAGTCCAAAGCTAGTGAGGCAGCCAGCTGCTGCACCCACAATTATTATGATGAATCATTATTTATTTAGTCATAATAATGATTTAGATTATTTATCCTAATAGTTATTCCAACATTATTTACATCAAATACACCTTAAATAATCTAAAATGTGAATTACTTTCATTTCCGATGGGTTATCTGGTCATATTCGCTGTTTTTATGTGTGCATAGCTACAGAATGCCCACATCTACAACAAGTCTAGCTCTTCAGTTTGCTGATGTGTTTTATTAATTTACCGCAGCCACTGTAAGTCAAATAAGAAATAGTAACAATTAAAGACAAACAAATATCAGACAAATGGGATCAGACGGTGCATCTGACTCTGGCAGTAAACTTTCGACACCTACAGAAAACTGCTCGGCCTGCAGCTGCGGCAAAACTGTTGCTGGAAGATATGGCACAAACAAACAGCTTGGTCTTATTATGGATTTAAATTTGAGCATCTAATTAGAGCTTAATGAAAACAGGGAGGTTTTATGTGTGTTGAATGGACATTCACGGATCAAACCTATTTATCTGACGTTTTCTTCTGTTGTAAAGTCACTGTCCAAGCTTTCCTCCTGGAGCTTAGTTACTTAGAATAATGCAGTTAATAAAATATATGGAAATGATCGGAGGCCTAAATCTCTGACTGTTTACAACTTATGCACATAATCTTTTGCACATCCACTTTTTCTAACTCTTTCTAAGCACCCTGAGTACCTCCATCCTTCTGTATGTACAATCAATTTAATCTATTTAGTTCCTATATTACAGCAAGCTTGTTCATGCTTGTGGTCTCCCTTTAATGCAGGGCCTCCTGCAGCCCGTTCCTCTCGTCTCCTGGAAGAATCGGCTCTCTGACGTGTCGTCGGTTTACATTCACCACAAAATGAACCTCAGAAACCAGCGTTAACCAGTTGGAGACTGCTGTCTGTTTGGTGTGAGGGTCAGATCAGCTGGAATCTGCAGCCAACAGCACATCCACACGGAAACACAAACACCTGGCCCGCGTCCTGGCCCGGGTCCTGGCCCGCGTCCTGGCCCGGGTCCTGCACCGGGTCCTGGCCCGGGTCCTGGCCCGCGTCCTGGCCCGGGTCCTGGCCCGCGTCCTGGCCCGGGTCCTGGCCCGGGTCCTGGCCCGCGTCCTGGCCCGGGTCCTGGCCCCTCTTCCTCCATCCATGTGAGATGGCTCGTTACCAGCAGACAAATCAATTGGCTCTGCTCTCTCAACACCCACTCGTGATAATAAGAGACTCGGCAGCCGAGAAACGCCGTGCTGCCCACCAGCTCCGAGCGGCGCTTCACATCAGGGCCAGATGAAAGGAGACGACCCAGACGTCCGGTGTGTTTGCCAGCTTTTCACGTGGCATCGACACTCACAGCCACTCACGCAAATATTACTAGGAATCATGTATTATAACAATATGCAACTGTTAGAATCAGTCAAGTGTTTTATATTATTTCCATCAGTTTCAGTTGTCTTTATTTTTGAATAATTCAGGTTAAAACTACAGCTTCTTTTTTTGGGAGATAGTGTTTAATATTGATGAAATGCTTATTTTAGGCAGCTGCACAACCGGGAGGTTGGTGGTTCGAACCCTGATGTCCACAATTCACATACACACACGTCCTCGGGCAAGATGCAACCGCTGGAGTGTGTTTGTGTGTGTGTGTTTGTGTGTGTGTTAGTGTGTGTGTTAGTGTGTGTGTTAGTGTGTGTGATGGAGAAACAAACCACTTCACAAAGACAGTTTGGAGCTTCACAAGGGTGTAAAAGCACAAACAGCCAACGTTTCTACCTCTTCAAAAAACTAGAAATGTTATCTATCCAAAAAGAAGTCTGTCTTTTCCAGGAAGATAAAACATAAATACCTTAAACTAACATGATTTTGGATATCTTGATTCATTTTAAGTCTCTTTTGCTCATAAAAATAAGTGCAAATGTTAATCAGAGGCAATGAAGCCGATAATGAAGGAAGAAAATTGACTGTTGCATGTTGTTCCTGCTAAAACCTGTTGACTAAAACGTATTTTTAGCTTTTAAATATTTTCTAATTTGATGTATTTATTGAATCCATCGCTATGATTGGTGGGAGGGGCTCCTGGTGTGGATCGATCCCCAAGATATCATTCCTCACCTCAGCATCAAGCCAGGTATTTATTTATTTATATTTATTTATGATGTTCATGATTGTGTGTTAATGTCTATGTGGCGGAGGGAGGGGGGTTATATGTGTGCTGTGTGGGTATTAATGTGAGGATTTGTGTAAAAATGACCAAATATGTGTTTTTAACCATGAGTGTGTGAGTTTTTCTATGTTAAAAGTTGATTTTATTATGTAAAAGATTGCGTTACTACTGATGAAAAGTGCTGAATAAATAAAGTTGAGGGGAGTTTCTGCCTGCTAATATGTTTATGTCTTATGAAGCTTATCTTTTAACATGAACACAGAGTCGGACGTGACCCTGGGAGGGATGTTTTGGGATTATCTGGGTTTACGGCCCGCAGCACTCACCTTGACCGTCCTTCCTGCTGCTCTGGTTCGTCCTCAGCTCCTCCGACTTAAAGAAATCAATACTGGCGTAAGTGTTAAGGCCGGAGCCGGCGGCGCTGCCCATCGCGCTCCCTGCAATGCTGTAGGCGGGAGAGCCGCGCCCCCCCCCCGCCGGGGGGCCGTCCTTCAGGGCCAGGTCAAGGTCGATGTAGTTAAGGCCCAGTTCAGCGGAGGAGGTGGAGCCTGGCGGAGGAGTTGCAGACGAGCCAGCCGCCTGCGAGCCTTCCCACGGCGAGCCGTCCGGACCCTGCCGGCGGCCCGCCGCCTGGCTCCCCTCCAGGAAGAGGGAGGTAGAGGAGGATGTGTGGCGCGGCGTGCTGAACGCGTCCGAGCGGTGACCCAGCCTGCTGCCCCTGTCCGGCGACTGGAAGGACTTGACGGGGGAGAAGCCCAGACCAGCCTCTTGCTCCATCGACAGCGGCTGACCGGAGCGGGCCGCCGGTCCGGCGGGAACGCTGGGGTCAGAACCGTCCGTCGGCATCGCCGCCATCTTCATTTTGGGCCTGTACCCGGCGTTGGCCTTCGCCACCAGCGGGGAGCTGGTGGCGTGCTCGTGCCGGACCTTGGACGCCATCGCCGGGGAGGCCTGCAGGGTGCTGAACGTGGACCTGACGTGGGTCAGCGGTGTCGAGGATTTCCCCAAGTCCATGCTGACGTACTCGGCGGAGGTGGAGAGCGGCGCCGAGAAGCTGCGGGACAGGACGGCGGGGTTGTCGTGGCAGAGCAACGGCTGGTTCAGCGGCCGCAGACTCCCGGGCTGCCCGTGTTTGGACGCCGCGCGCCGTCCGTCTCCGTAGTTACCCTCCTCCTTGAAGGCGATGCTGACGTACTCGCCGATGCTCTGGGACGCCGACGGCGGCAGGTTCTCCTTGACGCGGGGGAGCGTGTTGGCCTTGGCGATGTCCGAGGACACGCTGAGGGGGCGACCCCGGCGCTGCTGCTTGGGGCTCTTGCTGCTCGAGGCCCGTTTCTGGTGGTGGCGCCCCTCTTTGGTGCAGGTTCCTGCGCTCTTGTACTCCGCCCCGGTCCTCGGTAGGCTCAGGCCGCGCCCGGCCGAGACGGACCGGTCCTCCAGGCTCTCGCTGCTGGCCGAGCTCGAGGAGAAGGAGGAGGAAGACATGGAGAGCTGGCAGCCCCCTGCTGGGCCCACTGCTGTTTTGTTTTTCTTGCTGTACCCCCCTCCGCCGCCACCGCCTCCTCCGCCGCCACCGCCTACTCCCCTCCCGACGCCGTCACCCTCCTGCTTCCCATCCTGCTTGCCCAGGTCCTCCTCGAAGCGGGTGTACAGTGTGTGCTGGTAGGCGCGCGGCAGGGAGAAGTAGGAGTTGAACATCTTGGGCTGCAGCGGGTGCTGCTCGGGGTGGGAGGGGGGGGTGCTACAGGCGGAGCGGCCATCCAGCGGTGAGACGTTCATGTAGTCGCCGGCCGGCCCCCGGCTCTCGCCGCCGGCCCTGCCCTCCCACACGCCCAGGCCGGGCAGGTCCGCCGAGCCGCTGCCATTGGGGGACATGACCATGTAGCCCTCGGTGCTGGGCGGGGGGATGTGCTGGGGAGGGGACACGCTGCTGTTGGGGGTCATGGCCATGTACTCGTCCTCCGCCCCGGGTTTGGCGCCGGCGTCCGGCATCCCGATGGAGAGGGAGAGGGAGACGGGTGAGGTCACGCCGGGCAGCATCGACATGTAGCCGCTATCCACCCCCGCGCCGGCGCCCCCCGCCCTCCGGCTTTTGTCCCCGACCACGTTGAGCGCCCCCCCCCGAACCGGGAGGTTCCCCCTCTCTCTCTCCGAGCTCTGAGACATGACGGCGTACTCTTCGTCATCCTCGTCCTCCTCGTCCTTCCTGTGGGGGGTCAGGCGCTCGTGCGCCGCCGCCGGCAGCGACGCCCTCTTGCTCAGCAGCCGGCGCTCCGCCTCGCACTCGCGGCTGGACGAGCGCCGCAGGATCCGCCTGCCCTTGGACCGGTGGTGCGAGCCCAGCAGGCCCTCGCGCTGCCCCATCACGATGTAGCTGGAAGAGCCGTCGCCGTGCGCGTGGTGGCCGGCGAGGCTGGGGAGGAGCAGCGAGTGCTCGCCGGGGCTGGAGCCGTACTCGTCCGACGACCCGTAGTCGCTCGGCGATCCGGATATGGAGACTCTCTGGGAGACTCGGGGGTAGGAGCAGACCGTCATGCCCCCCACGGCCGCGCCCACAAGGCCGCACTCGGATCCGTGACCCGAGCTGGAGGACAGGCTGGGGGCGGGGGAGGGGGCCGGGTTGGGGGTGTAGCGGGCCAGGCTGAGGGTGATCTTGGCCGGGGTGGGGGCCCGGGTGGGCTTGGGCCTCAGGGTGGGCGTGGTGGAGCAGGACCCGTTCAGGCTGGGGCTGGAGCTCGCCCAGGTGCCCCTGGCGCTGGCCCCACCTTCCTCCGACCGGGCGCCGATGCTGGCGGTGCGCGCCCGCGGGAAGCCGTGGCGCGACGTGGGCGAGGTGCTGGTGCTGCCGCCCGTGCCGGGGGTCTCCGTGCGCGCCCGCCGGGAGAAGCCCACCTGGCTGGGCGGCAGGTTGGGGTGATGGCGCCGGCTCGGTACGCTGATGGGGTTGGAGGCAGTGCCGCCGCCGCACGACGTCCCCACGGACTGGGACTTGCTCCGCTGGCGGAACTCTTCGCTCAGCGCCTTCATGGCCTCCAGCAGGGTCTCGTGCATGTTCTGCGCCACCACCGAGTCGTCCACCTGCATCCAGAACTCGCCGGGACCCGTGATGGCCGAGCGCCCCACCTCGATGAAGAAGAAGTTCTCAGAGTGGCCGCACCGGCGGACGTTCATCAGCTGCAGCACGACGGACGCCACGTCGGAGTTGAGCTTGACGAAGTTGACCGTCTTGTCCGTGAGGCAGAGCCGGTAGATGCCCACCAGGTTCCTGGCGTGACCCAGACCTTTGGGCCAAACTTTGACCTGCCAAACTTCCTTGAAGGTCGGAATGGGAGACGGAGAGCTGCACTCCCCACTGCTGCCGTAATCCTCGGGACTTTTACCTGGAAAACACAAGAATAAATCAATTAGTAATTTAAGACACTAAACAAATAAACACAACCCTCAGAGTTCAGGGTTAACATCGCTCTAATGAGCAGGATTTCTTTCCTCCATAATAACTGAACGGCCACATGCTAAAAGCACATCTGTACCTGCCAAGCAGCTGTGCTGCCGCCGATTCATCATCATCATTACAATTAAGCCTTAGCTCATAATTAATGACGTCTTAGAAGGCTGAGAGTATATCCACTCTGGAAAGCAAAACGCTGAACTGTAAAGCTCTACATTGTAATTCAGTCCAACCGCAGAAAAAAATGACAAATCAAAGTTTTTTCTCAGAGTCATCATTAACCCCGAGAAAACAAGTGTTCTGTTCTGTTTTAGGACTAGGTGAAACAATCCCTTAAATACACCTAGTCCTAAACGACTTTGCTTCCATTTCCTCTTAAAAAGAATCATCTGATTTAAAGGAAACATACTGAGATTTTTCTCCCAGTTGTATACATTCAAATGTCCTAATGATCGCCAACTCTTAGGGCCTGATTTACTAAGATCCTAAATAAAGAGTACTAAATTGCGTGTGCACTGAAAAAGTTTGCACGTGCTGTTGTTGTGTGTTTTGCAGGTGATCAACTAAGAATGCTTGCGCAATTGATAACAGGTGCAAACCGCAGTATTTAAATGAGGTGTCTTACGGTTTGCGCCATGGAGAGTCTGGATGGAAAGCAGGATAGTCGCAAGCGCAAAATGAAATTTGACAAGTTGGAGTTAGAGATATTAGTGGAAGAGGCAAAACACATTCATGAACTACAGCAAAGAAATTTAAACATTACCAAAAGAAACGCAATATGGGAGAAAATCTGCGATAGAATAAATGCAGTTGGTAGGTTAAAAGAAGGTGGCAAGATATAAGGCGAAGAACTAAAGAAAAAGTGGCCTTTAATAAAACTTGTGCAACCATTTTTAAAATAGCATGCAGCAGAATAAAGACTCTCTCTCTGCGTATTCTTTGATTTTGGCGATGTCGCCTCCTTGCCACAATAACAGCAGCCATGGGTGCGTAATGCTGGGCAGATTAGCACCTTCCTTTCGAACATATTAAATACAGACGCAATCACAATCCCCGCAATTACTTTTAGGCTTGGTAAATCTCATTGCGTGTGGTAAATGAACCTATTTGCATTTTCCCCTCCCAGTATTTAGCGCTTTCTGGCGGGTACGCCCCATATTGATTATTCATCAGGGCAAAAGTACTAAATGAACAGCGTGTGCTATTTTGCTCATTTGAGAGGCGCAGTCCTCTTTGCACGCTGTTAGTAGATCAGCTTGCACATTGGTTTGCGGGTGATGTCAAGTTTGCACACGTTTTTACGCATGCAAACCTTTAGTAAATCAGGCCCTTAGACTTTAAAGCGACACAAATGACCTATTGTCAACTCCAAGACCAACCAAATTGGATTCAAACCACATACGGAGGAAGTTTCAGACACAAATTTCTGCAGATGCATCTCAATCTGAGCAGTCAAACAGGATTTCAAATAATCTTTAGGTAATTTGCTCAAAGACACAAGCTACAACTAAATCTACCAGTGACAAAACAACAAAACTTGGATTCCTCCTGAACCACCACTCACCTCGCAGCTAACGTCAACTCAACTCAACTCAATCTTTATTTAAACCACCGAGGTTGACCAAAGTGCTGTACGATTAAAAAACAACTGAATAAAAGGCAGATATTACAAAGATAAAATAAATATAATAAGATGGGTACAAAATACAAGAATACAATGAAATACAAAATAAGAGTAAAATAATAAATAATTAGAATATGTTTGAAATAAGATTTTGCCAGAATCCACCAAAACTAATCAAAATCAGGGAGAAAAGGCATGTTTTTAAAGCTGATTTAAAAACCTCACGTGTTTGTGCAGATCGAACATGAATGGCAGGTTATTCCAGTCTAGGGGCCGCTGCCAAAGCTCTGTCACCTTTGGTCTTCAGTCGTGTTTTGGGGGTGACTAGCAACAGCTGCCCTGACCATGCACTCCACTGAGCCGCCATATCAGCAGAGGCAACTCACCGAAGTTAAAGAGTACACAGAGCTTTCTTGCAGCTTGCAGAAAACCAGAACCCCCGTTCAACATGAACATTTCTAGCAGCAAGGCCAGTTCACCAGATTTGCCTCTGCTATGATGGCTGTCTAAGCTGGTTGCTTTGGTGTTGATTGGTGACATAGTGCCATAAAGCGTGGATAAACTTACTTTAGCTGCGTGTTTGACGATAGTAGGGATGGGAAACCGCAAAGGCTGGATGACACTTGCTAAAAGTAATGAAATATTCGTCCAAATCAAACTGAAACTGATACATCACAATCTTTTTACTTGGCTTTGGGTATCCCAAATCTAAAAAAATATCCAACTGAGGCATAATGCGTGGTACTGTGATGTCACAGACCCAAATCCTCTCAACTTTATCTTCAATATCTTGCTGCATTTGCTGTATATCAGTATAAAACTGTGGCAGCCTACTCCCTATAAACTCAGCTGCTGCAAACACAGGGGTAAATACAAGGTTTTAACTGGTTATTGATTTATTTATTCTTTTAAAATACTGCATCTCTGTGGAATTTTGATCAAAATGTCTCACGCATTTCATTAAGACCTCATTAATTGATGAATTAATGGAGATAATAATCATAATAACGGTCCTTTAAGCTCTGTTTTGCAGGGTTTTCTAACGAATTTGAATAAATTGTGGCCAGTGTTTTGCAGTGGTAAGCTCCTAAACTGTAACCTCAACAAAATGGGAGTCTGAGCTGTAATGCGTGTGTGTTTAGGGTTCCACCACAACACATCCGAGCCCATCAGCAGCCTCGGCGAGCTGAGGATGGCAGGATGGCAGGATGATGGCAGGGAGGGTGGAGGGCTCCGCGCCGCTCCATCACACGGATGGCGACGTAAACACACGGATAACCAACAGAAAACACCATTTCCAGTGAGAAGCGCCCCGACGACGCCGCCTCCTCCTACCAGCAGCGTCGTAGCAGAAATGTAGGTTAGGCGAGCTGTGCAGAAAAACAAAAACACGGGCTGCGCGCAGCGCGCCGCGATAGGCTGCCACTATATGATGCGTCCCGCGGATGGTTGCTATATGCCCACTGCGCCATGCAAAAACACGCTGTCGTCACAGATGGGCTGTATTTCACTGAAAAGGGACGCTCACACCATATCAATACATGCATGTTACATCCAACACGTCAAATTGTTGTTTTTTCCTCGTTTTTTGTTGCTTTTTTTTTTTTTTTTAACAAACCAACGCGTATATTGAGACTGTGCAGCACAAACACAGAGCACATGCCGCCCATAGCGTGATGATGAACCCCCAGTGCACTCACACGCACCTGCTTCCCGGGGAAATAAAAGACGCACACCTGAATATTCAAATGAAATAAAAGATACGGAAAAGGATAAAATATGCAAATATCTGGCGGCCGGTGAGACGCACTAACAGGCAGCCAGATATAGTGTATGGATGGAGAACAAACAGCCGGAGGCAGCAGGCCTGATGCAGGGAGGGCAGAGGGGAGCGCATCCCCATCATCCCGGGGCTTACAGGTGCACTGCAGGTCCAGCATCGCCTGGTACCACTCGTCCTGGACCTCCTCGCTGTCCGCCGCGATGGCAAAGCTCTCGCTGCGGGTGTACAGGACGATCATGTGCTTGTTCTTGGAGTCCGCCCGCTTGTTGATGTTGAAGCAAGTGTCCAGGCTCAGGACTTTCTTGGGCACGGGAGATTTGCTGCGGAATTTCTTCTCGTTCTCGTAGTACTCGAGGCGCGCAGGTCCGCGCTCCGAGGCCGCCCTCAGCACGAAGAAGCGCCGGTGCATTGATTTATGCTTGCGGAGGTAGCCGCTCTTCTGCACATCTTCATAGTTGTGCGGCTCGGCTCCTTGGTTCTCCATGGCCGGGGTGGAGGAGAAATAAGCAGCCCGTTGAAAGGTAGAGATATCAGGGGGGGGAAGCTGAAGCCCATGCGCTCTCCTCCTTCATCCGCTGCGGCTACATCCCTCGTCCTCCCCGCGTCCACGCCGAGGTGTCAAGCATGTGCGCCAGGGATCAGGATGGGGAGAGAATCAGCCACGGCATGGTTCGGGCTCTGGTGTCATTATTGTGGATCCAGCAGCTGCAGGAGGATCGGCGCACGGTGGGCGAGCGCGCACGGCGTGCAGCGCTCCTCGTCCTGCAGCCCAGCCCAGTCCTCCGGTCCGACCGCGCTGCAGCTCAGCTGCTCGAGGACGTCTCCTCCACCTGTCTGAGGTTGCCCATAGCCAGTGCACATCCACCACCGTCGAGCTGGACAGCTCAAGCACAGAACATCCACTGAGGATTTTCAAAATAAAGGTCCTGCTGGAGAAGACCTCACTGGAAACCCCCTTTTCATTAAATCTCCACTGTAGACACAGAGACAGTTTCTTCCCCCCAAGCTGTTGCTCTGATGAACTCTCATCACTCATAGAGTCTCAGAATAATCAATCACCGTGCAATAATAATGATAACAATAATAACAATAAAACAATCATATGCTGTGACAATGCAACTTCCAATAATCATGTCTAATTCATAATTTTCAAAAAGTGAAAAGTGAAAGGTGCAGCAGTATACTGCTGCACCTTTCACTTTTTAAAAATTGTATATGTTAATAAGCGCTGTCATTTCTATATTTCCTATTACTGTAGAATGAGCGAAAATAACTAAATTCCATGTCTTGTCTGACCTGACCTGGCTAAATAAACATGATTCTGATTCTGATTCTGATTCTGTGCATTCACAGTGATCCTAATATTACCTCCTGAGTGTGTGGTTCACAAAGTTTTTCAACGTTTAACAATCTGAAAATGGTCCCTCGATGCTTTATTCAGCAATTATTCAGAGATTAAAGTTAAAATAGGATGGCTAAACCTCCTGTTTTCCTTTACAAAGTCCACTTCCCTGCATGACCACTAGGGGCTCTCTCCAAAAGTAAGTCAATCTTCTTTGACCCGCCATGTAAAAAAAAAAAAAGTCAAATTTTCCTGCAAAAATAAACAGATTTACAGCATGGTAGAATAAGAATAAGAAAGAAAACACTTTTAATCTCTGGTGTCCAAGGTAAAATAAGCTAAAACACCTCTTCCCTGCGTGGCCACTAGGGGCTCTCTCCAAAAGTAAGTCAATCTTCTTTGAAGGGAATTTGACTTTGGTAAAACCCCCGTGGGTGACATCACCGAAGGGTTTTTCCAGTTCTACTTATACAGGTCGACCCATCGCTGCTGGCATCGGCAGGGTTTCTGCTGCTGCTGATGCTGGGTCAGCCTCTCTTTTCAGGTTGCTAAGCAACCACCAAGTGGGTAGCACCTCCCAGTGTATATAATACACTTATTTAATCCATTCCACCTGATCTCTGACTCCCCGAACATCACGGTCACAACATGGAGGTATTTTCTCTTACTTGGTATTTGAGCATCATCCGTTTAGTCACACCCGGCATTACAACAGCTATCTCTCACCGTTCTGGTGATGTGTTGATTGATTTCACCCTGCTACACCTGTATGCCCCTGTTACTACCTCCCAAGGCGGAACAGTGGTGTTATAAAAGGTTTTGTTGTTCTGCCTCGTTTCACAAGTCAAAGTATCAATCCAGAGACAGAATAAGCTCCTGCAGAGGCTATGATTAATGGAGTGACGGCTTATTCTTGGTAAGGAGAGGGGAACAAATTATTATTATTATTATTATTATTATTATTATTATTATTATTATTATTATTATTATTATTATTATTATTACTATTATTATTATTATTATTGTCTTTGTATAACCAGGTCGGTCCCGTTGAGACACAATGACCTCTTTTCCATGGGCAGCTGGGCCAAGACAGCAGCGTAAAGAGTTGCAACAATTACAAAACACACAGGAATCTCACAAGAAACAGAATAAAAGCAATAAGACTACGGCTCCAGAATCACATTAAAACAAGATCAAATGCAGTAAAGCTGCTCCACTTTCTTTCACGTGGGTTTTTAGAGATACAAGGTTGATGAGCTTCTTTCACTTCAGAGTTTTCTGCAACGCAGTCCAAGCAGCAGGTGCAGCGTATTTAAAGCACTGCTTAGCACATTCAGAATTTACTCTAGTCACGTTTAATAAATAAAACTCGTTGGAACGGAAGTGGTAATTGCTTTGTGATTTAGAGAAATAATTACATAAATAGTGGGGGAGCATACCCAAGATAGATTTATAGATAAAAATATGCCAACGTATGAGGCTGCATGCAGAGACGGCTACTCAACTGGAGCATATAAGGTCGGTGGTGAGTGAGGGCTTTAAAACCAGGGACAAACCTTAAGGCACCATGATACACCGTGTCCAGAGGGTGCAGACGGTTTGCAGGGGCATGCATATATAGGAGGTTGCAATAGTCAGGTACAGGGAGGAAAGTGGCAGCAACCAACTTTTTCCTGGTAGAAAAAGAAAAGCAAGATGTGTGATGGAAAAATAATCCCAGTTTCAGCATCAAAAGCATTGATTTTATTTATTATTTTTCATGACATTGACGGCAGATTTATGTTCAACATTAAAGGAGATCTTCCAGACCACCTTACGAGCTCCACCAATGACCTCTCTCTCTCTGCAAGAGTTTAAAATAAAACCGGCTGCAAACTCCATAAACATATCTGTGGAGCAGATTCTGATAATATCTGTCACTGAAATATCTTTAAAATCATTACACTTACTCAAATAATTTCCTACAAAGGAGGAAAACCTATTCTAACAACCTGACAGTTTACTTTCCAAGGCTTATTCTGGTTATTCTGATGAACGATTTCTCGCTTTTATCGTGAAAGGATCGGGTCCAGGTTTCCTGCGCGTCTCTGCCTCTCTGCGGCTTGAGTTGTGCCAGACTGACACCTCCAATCCGGAGTGTCAGTCAGAAACCGGGGGCTTCAGGGTTGGCGTGGTGCGCCGAGGAACGCGGTGTTCAGCCGGGGAAACACTCGTCATCACGTGGACAATCGGCCAGTATGCGGCGCATAAATTATCCTTTTTTTCTTTCTTTTTTTTTTCTTCTCACACTGACTACAGAGACGTGAGGATACATGAGCATCTGCAGCAAATGTTGTTTGAAAGGTCTGGGTTCATCCGCAGCTGTAGGCCGGATGCAGTGGGGGATCGTGCAGCCTCTAAATGCATAGAAACATCATTTACTGAGATGGAAAAAAGAAGTGCATGTTAAAGGAACCTGATATTTGAATTCATAGAAAACTACCATTGCATAGGTTTACTGATATCCAGTCAGCTATATTACAACCATATCAATCTTGTGTGTTTGCAGTATATTCTTATATAGCTTCTTTATATGTGAAAAATTCTAGGTGGGACTGGTGATGATGTGCAGTAACACAGTCTAAATGTATTAATGTGGACAGATGGAGCTTTTATGATTGGTTAGATTCTGATCCATGGATTTAAAATACAGGAAGAGTGATGACTGAGTACCACTGCATGAACTGGTTGGATGAAGTTCAACATGGGAGTTGAAGATGGGTGTAACGACCGGTGCAACTTGTGGTTAAACCTGAGGGGGTCTAGATGCACCACCGAGGGCAAAGTTTGCCTTTGCATCCATATCTTCACAGCAAACCATTAAAGGTGAAAGTAAGATGACGCTTGAGCGGAGCTGACACATCCTAATTAAGAGCGTTTGAATAATTTACCTAAGTCATCTTGAGAAGATTCTCTCCCAAGTGCAACTGTGGTGCTTGAATATTGAAGAAGTGAAGTGCTTAAATGAAGAATGTGCAGAAGTGGCGTCATGTGAAGCCATCCCAACATTTTCACTCGATTGTTACACATACGAATCATTCTCAACAGATTTAACGTTGGGGCAAAAGAGACAAATATACGACAACACAGTCTTCACTAAAACCATAGTTTATTTACAGAAACACACTGAGATCACTTTCAAAATAAACAACGCAGCCCACTCAGTTTTGATCTGTTTGGCAAATTGATTGTAAATCTACAAAAGTTTGGTTTTGCCTTTAAATTAGGATTACTCATTAGGTACCCATCGATGAAGGAAAGATGTGACACACCACAAGGGATCAGATGATCTTTTCTTGTTTGTGTTTGTTTGGTTTTTGTTTCTATAAACTGAGCTACTGCAACAAGTCGGCGTAGGTTAAAAGTGATCAGCAGCAAGCTGCCATGAAACAAAAGAACGTCTACAGCTTTTCAGAGAGAGCACATCCTGACATCATCCCTCACATCAGGGCGTCAGCAGGCCGGCCGCATGGCCGCGAGCTCCCTGGATGTGCAGTCTTTTCTTAATACCTCCATTTGTGTCAGAGGTTTTGATAACCCAAGCAGAAAAAAAAACAAAACACTAACAAGTCCCTAACCCTGCAGGGCAACGACTATATACACATTTGCAGTATATACACATCTCCCAGCCAAAGATAAGTGACTCAGAAGACCCAGCCCCTCCCCCCTGGCATGCTTGTGCTATGTAAAGTTACTGGGACCCCCCCCCCTCTAATCCGAGAGGACCCCTCGGATGCTGTCCCCTCGAGAGCCCGAGCAGAAGTTCACAGTTGCACACACGGAAATACATTTCCCTCACAAAGATGCAAATTAAAGGGCTCAATCTGACGAAGCACATTATTGGAAAAGATCATCTCAGTCAATTGACTCGGACGTTCTGTGCATCAGTGCAGAAAAGACGAACTGCATCGAATAAGGTCAAAGACCGCGCCTAGCGGAGCGCATCCAGCCATGCGTGCAGCATGTTTCAGTAATGGGCTGCATGCACCGTGGATGAGACCTATGCAGAGCTGCACGGTTGTTTGTCAGCAGTCATTTGTCATTTCACTTGTTTGCATATAAAGTCTTTTTTTGTTCTGGTAGAAAATGTCTTCAATCTTAAAAGCAAAACATGCATCATTAAAAACAACACCATATGTTTGCATTTCAACATGGTTACAGAGAAACGCTGAACTGATATGTTCAATAGCCACAACTTGCAGATGCTGAAAAGCTTTGTTCTGTTCAAGCTTTGAAAAAACAAATGGAATTTAACCATTAACCAAACAAACTACTAATTATTCTGATTTATAAATCAATTCCCAAAGAATCAGACCACATTTCACTCAACACATCCCTGGATAATGTGGCTTCATCCACCCTGTGCAAACAGTCCTGTGGCTACAAAAGCAAAGCAAAGCTGTCCTGACCTCTAAATCCTGGCTGACTAGTCTAGTTCTGGTTAATATTACAGATGCGCTGTGATTTTTTTCATGTTATGAAATAATAACTTCCAGCATAACTCAGTTAAAACATTGAGCATTAATAGCTCCAATCATTTGGATGTTCAAATGTTCTCCAGTATATAAGTAAAACCCGTGGGTTGGTGGTTACATACAGTACATGACATGTTTGGTAGATACATCCATCATAATCTCCTCTTGTTAAGCGACTGCATAAGTACAATATCTTGCCTTTATTTATAAAAATCACTGACGTGCAAACACAGTCTACACAGTTGCCAGCCATCGGTCCATCTTTCATCGAAGAGTCAGGGTTTATTGTGGCACTGCTGTGATCAAGCTATGAATAAACTAGGAAGGAAACTACGATCCGCCAGAAAGATGAAAAATTAGCCTGGACCTGAATTTTGACAAAAGAAAACAAACCTCGTCACTAGTTCTGGATTTTGTTTTGAGTGTAGCTTGAATTATTTATATGTGCAGTTGCTTCTTATTTCACACATTCATCTGTGTGTGAGAGATTTTTATCTCTCGTTTTCTGGCCGTCGGCAGCGCGCCAAAGGCTAGTTAGTTTTCTTCTGTCGGTCCAAGAACTTCTGTCTTCTGTCAGGAGGAATCTCTTCCAACGCGATTGCAAAACTATTCCTGTGATGAGAAATAGAAAATGCAGCTTTTTGTGAATCAAATGTTGGATGGAGCATAACTCAACCCCATGTATTCAATCAGGCAACAATGTGTGTTAAAATACTCCAAAATGATCAAACAGTCAAACGGTCAAACAGTTCAGAGTCTAAATAAGACTAATGACATGGATGCAGTTTCTTACCCTTGCAGGTCCGAAGGAGCTGGCAGAGACTTTTTGAAGTCATCCTTCCCCACCAGCCAGTGAGTCATTTCAATCCCTTTCCCCTAGAAACAGATGATCATTTGCTTTGGTTTCTGTTAAAGAGCTAGAGATGAGCTCCTTTTCCGTCTGAACTGTTTCCAGTTTCCAGTTCGGTTTTTTACCTTTAACTCGGTCAAGCCTCGTTCGTCAATCTTGTATCCCATCTTCAGTTCGTTCAGGATGTCAACTGTGCTCTGGTTGACGTGGATTCTGTAAGCTGCACAAATAGGGGATGAATAAAGGAGAATATCTGATCAGGTCCAGCTTTTAGGGGTTTGGTTCAGAGATGCGTCAGAGATGCGCGATTAAGCCACTGGATGGCAGCAGATCTCTCATCCTGATCTACTCTTGGTGGTAAAAATGTGGTAAAGTATTAAGTATAAGAACAAAATAACTACTTTCTACATAGGAAACTGGCCAGTTTAATCAATAGAAGAGTGGTTTTATCTATACAAGTGATGAGAAGAAACAGATTAAGAGTTTAAACATAAATAAACTTCACTTGGGAGTTTGGAGATTTTACTAAAATGTCATTGTAAGTGCAAAAATGTATAATTGATGACATTTATTCCTTAAACTTCGACATGGCTTCTAATTCTGTTGATAGTCTTAAAGGATTAGGGAGTGCTGCTGTCCCAAAGCCCTGTTTAACCTCAGACAGCATGTACTCAAACTGCCACACTGCCAAACCCTCCTCTCTCACCTCGGCCATTTTCCCCCAATTATAAAAGAATTAACCAATCTGGTCTCGCTCCATTGGGAGACACTCACGCACGGATGTGGACTCCATGCGAGATGCCGTGTTGACAGTGTCTCCAAACAGGCAGTATCGAGGCATCGTCAGGCCGACTACTCCTGCGACGACAGGGCCTGCCGTCACGCCATCACACACACACACACACACACACACACACACACACACACACACACACACACACACACACACACACACACACACACACACACACACACACATTGATACAGATGTTAAAAGAGCTTCAAACAGAATTCCTCGTCTACATAAAAAAAAACATTTGTGTGAAACTTCAACACTAACTATTGTCAGTCCTTTTCTAGTGGATTCTCAAAATTCTCTTTAACATTTTGATCAAAAATGGGGGGGGTTTGTTCACATTTTAATGTTCACACATGCCATTAAAGCTGCGCGTTGCCAGCTCTCTGAGTGCATTAATAAATTCATTGGATGGAGTTAGAAATCCCAAGTGTGCAGTGTGTTAATTGGATGACAGCGCTCTAAGTGGATAGCGTTTCAGTGTTCCAGGAATACGCTTCAGACATGGATAAAGGAGGTAAAAATACCACCTTATCTTAGCATCTAGGGCACTCATATTCTTATTACTCTGCAACACGTTGGCTCGTATTAACTGAAAAAGCGTTTGGGTTTTATTTTAAATGTGCGGTTAAAGTTTAAAAGTAAGGACTTGTAGTGAGAAGTTGTCCGGATGCTGCGTCCCCTGACGCCCCACCGTGGCGGTGGGGGGGTTCACGGTTACCCACCTGTGTGAAGGCCGACGCGGATCCTGATTTTGAGGTCAGGCATGTGCCTCGTCCTGAAGGCCCCTATGCAGTGCAGGATGTCGAGGGACATGTTGGCCATTTCAGCTGCATGCCGGTTGCCGTTCCGCGTGGGAACTCCCGAGGCCACCATGTAGGCATCGCCAATAGTCTCCACCTGATTACAACAAAACAGAATCAAAAGTGTTGATCTGCACTGATGTGCACTGATGAAGGAGTTCCTGTGATAAAAAGTGGATGTAAAAAACATGTAAAAGAATAAATCACATTTCAGAAATCCTCATCTTGAAGAGTTACAACTGTCTGATTCCTTGAAGGGAATGAGAATAAAGTTATAGCCCATACTACTCTTTATTCCCTCAACTACCTCATCTGACATATATTTTATAAAATGACTGATATTCTTGTCTACATTTTGTTAATTTTTGTTCAGTTTAAGTTATTTGGAGTATATCTATCTTTAGTTTACTCCCTTATGACCCTTTCTCACTTTTCCACTGCAGATATGCATTGTGTCTACTTTTTGCATATTTTTGATGGCTTATCTTTGCTGCTATAACAGGAAAATTTGAGATAAATAAAAGTCTTATCCTATAATGTACAAAATCTAACCATCATTGGGAGGACCACCAACTCCACTCACTGAGTCCTGACACCCTTAATGTGGTCAAATCTACAAATACATAAAGCTGTGTGGACTTTTCCCTCCAAATAAAAGATATTGGATAAAAAGCCCTGAACTGTTTCTTTTATTATACAACTTCAATCAGAAAAAGGTTGAATGATGTGGAAAATGCAAAAAAAAGTTTTAAAAAAAATCCTTCGGCTCCATGTTATTCGTTGATATCAAAGTTTGCATTTCAAGCCTGCAACATGTATTTTTAAGTTCATGGAATTTGATCTGATCTTTTTGTCTTAAGTACGGACTGTAAGACACAAAAAGAAAGCTCTGAGACACTGATCCATCTGATCACAAGATTTTCCTGTATCACCTTGGATGAAAAATATTTCATACCAAATTCTTCAACATGTTGACTAGCCAAGGGCTTTGACCTTTTTTAGCACATTAGAGTTGTAAACGACATCTGTGACTGTCGCTCTGTACTATAATGGTTGGACAAGGTTTTCTCAAACTAATCTCCTGCTCCTGTGGATGTGTCAGGGTTCTTGATGCGGTGCCATGTGCAGGATTGGAGCTCGCAGGTGTCCAGATTAGGTTTCACCCTTACCCTTCACACACTAAAACCCCTGTAGATTCCTTGAATAGTTTAATGGTATTATGTCCACTAAAGGGGCGAAATATGCAAATTACTTCCAACCTTTATCCAAAGAACATTGTTTGTGAGTATTAAAACACATTTTCTCATTTATTTATTGATAAAGTGGAGCTTTTCAGCCCATCTTTGCTCCTCAGAGGCTCATCCTGTCATGGATCCTGCTTTTAAGGTTGTATTTGAAAAGTCAAACGTTAAAACGTGTGCAACTATCACCTACAGTGCAACTGTAGGTGAGCCAGAGCAGAACTTTTCCCTTCATGACACGTTATATAACATTTGCAGATGGATATAAATATCTGCAAGCCTCACCTTGTAGACGTCATGCAATGGGATGATGGCATCGAAGAGTGAGTAGAGATCATTGAGTAAGTTGACCACCTCGATGGGCTCGCTGAGGGCGGAGATGGTGGTGAAGCCCACAATGTCACTGAAGTACAGGGTCACCTTTGCGAAATGCTCCGGCTCCACAGGTTTGCCCGTCTTCAGCGCCTTGGCCACAGAACTAAAAGATGGATATGATGAGGAAAGGATACTCAAAGGAAAGGACAATCAAAGATTGCAAATTAAACCACTGGGCACCAGCTTTTGTTTGGTCTAATTGTAGCATGTGAACTTTGACCAAAGATTGCACAGTTTTTTTAAACGTGATTCCCTGCTTTTCAACTATTTACCCTTCGCACATTTCCACTCCACATATTTTGAAACCTTATTAAATCAACTCATTGGTTTTTGTATTATTGAGAACATATATCGTCTTAAGTGAATTCCAGTTTAAAAAAAATCTAAAATACACTCTGTGACTTATTTTGGGGTGAGTTGAACCATAAAATATGTAATTCAGGGTTTTGTTGTGACACAGAAGCATCTGTGAGTTTTATATTCACCCATGATCCCCAAAGATGTGTCTTCAGATCCTGCAGCATCGCTGCACCTCTGGTCCTGCGCTGCGCTCTAGCTATATTTCATTACTTCTATCCCCTTTTCCACTTTATTATTATTATATGAGCGTCGACTGCAAATTAGAGGTTCTATGTTACTTAAGAAAGAAATCAGGACTTTGTTCAATGTCTTCTATCCCATAAAAAAAAATCTGACTTCCCATTTCTTAATAAATGATGCAACAGTGGGAAACAAATGTAATTAAAACTTTTCCCATTGAAGCAACATTTATGAAAGTGATACCTGAAAAGTTAAACAAGACAGCAGAGAGGGAAGCCCAAAGTTTTTTAGCCCATTTGTGACGGAAAAATTACGGCATCATTTTCTGTCTGTTGTGGGTCGCTTTAACAGCCTGGCGAGTTCAGTCAAGCATCCATGACCCCTCTAGAAATAAGCCTAATATTGCATAAATCTAGTCAAAAATGTCTTATTTGAAGCCAAAAAAACATCTTTGTTAACGGGGGAAGAAAATGTTCCTGTCTAAAACAGTCTTTAATTTTCTAATTTTCTCTTTTTCATGTTGATGGTCACAATTTAGCATCAATCGCATCATTTTCTTTGTGTTTTTGATCCAGGCGTCTCCACAGAAAACCTCAGACTGCTGTTGGTCACTATTTAAGTATCTTTTTTTTTGGGGGGGGGGGGTTCCACGAATATCCAACTCCTCATCAAACCCAGCAGCCCTAACCTTGACGATGACATAACAGGTTTATTGTGTCCTTGATATTTGGTTCAAAGTTGCTAACACTCACATGGGCAACATCTGGGACAGAAGCTTGTCAGTCTTCTGCCTCTCCACCTCCAGCTCCTCCGTCCTCTCTCTGATCAGGTCCTCCAGGTTGGAGGAGTACTGCTCCAGCATCCGGAGCATCGAGTCGATGATGTTGGTCTTCTTTCCCTTGGTGCTGCCCTTGAACTGTCACATGAAGAAGTCAGCTGTTATAAAAGTTCAATTATCCAGAAAACCACACGTGAACGAGTATTTTGAGTTTTTCTTTTTTTTACCAGTTTGAAGATATCCTCAAATGTTTGCCGCTTTTCTGGCTCTTCACTCCAAGCCTGTTTTACTAACTGTATAATGTCCAGCGGCGCCTCTTCCATTGACAGAATAGGCCGACACAAAGGAGGGGGCTGCTTGACTTTGTTGATAATCTCTGTCAACACATGCACAGAGAATCCGTTAGAGAAACATGAGGCGCATGCAGAAACGCAGAAAATCAGTGGCAGATTCTGTGCAGACGGTTTAGTCGACTGTAAATGTCAATTCTCTCCTCATTTCAGTAGGAACAGTTGTGTATTTTCATATGAACGTCCTTCTACATTACTGGTATCGAGCCCCTCACCTTTAGCAGGCATATCCAGCATGCAGAACGGCGCAGAGCGACAGATGATCTCCTGCGTAATGATGGCGAAACTGTAAACATCCCCGCAGAAAGTGCCTTTCCTCCTCAAACCGGGGTTTCGCAGCAGCTCCGGAGCCGTCCACAGCGAGTCTTATTATTGGAAAAGTTGGAGAGCCAGTAATGAACGGTTTGACATGTTTGCAAACTCAGAAAGTCCTCACCATAAAGATGCAGATTTCTCACCTTCAGGCTTTTCCTCTTCCGTTTCAATGTCCTGCGATATCAGGATTTCATTGAAACCGTAGTCCGTCACCTTCAGCACGAAGCGGCCATCCACCACGCAGTTACGGGACTTGAGCCGGCCGTGGATGATGTCGCGGTGGTGCAGGTACTTCATTCCCTGATGATGGAAAACTTGTGAATGATGAGAGATCAGGCGTGGAACGAGACACGAGTGAGGGATGTGACGTCTCTCACCCTGATCAGATCCATCAACAGGGACGACTTGAACATCCAGTCCAGTCGCACCTCCTCGTTCCCGAGCAGATCCTCCAGGCTGCCCCTGGTGCAGTGCTCCGTCACGACGCCGAAGATCCCCGAGTCGAAGAACAGCCCCAGGATCAGGTTGAGGTTCTCGTGCCTCATTTCTCGGAGCTGAGAGGGAAACAACACGACTGTGTTGGGAACGCCTCACACATCTCTGTGACCCTCTGATCTTGGTTTTGTTTTTGCATTACCTTGATGAAGACCATCTGGGCGCTATCGTTGACACCTGACACCGCTCCGGGACATTTCTTCAGCCAAACCCAGTCTCCCTAGGACGTTAAGAAAATGCTTTGTTGAACCCATAGAAAGTAAAAAGAAAGGACTCACATGCGTCAATACTTTCCTCACCTCAAATACAGCTACGTTGGAACTGTCTGGCGTGCAGGCCAAGTAGCTGCGGCCAGACACGGAGTGATGAGGCGTCTTCAGGTCCACCTGGCTTTTCACGATGCTGTCGTCGTTAAGCTTCTGCTCACACAGAGGGAAGGGAAGTAAGAGCCCATAATATTCCCCTCGTAGACTCGTAAGCATTGATTGACAGGACCTACCCTTTTGCTGACTTGAGTGTTGATGAAGACCAGGTCGTCCAGGGTGAGGATGACCTTCGCCGACCCGCCGTTCATGCCGCCCCCAAAGCTGAACCCAACACTGCCGTCTCTCCTGAGCAGCAGGACCAATAAATGCGGTTACAGTACGTCCTGGGAATTACACATAATGCTGTTCCAACGTTAGTGTACGTACTTGAAGCGGATTGCGATGCTTGCTCCAAGTCCAGCGAGACCAGCGAACAGCAGGAAGAGGAAGAAGAGAGTGGCTGAATCCAGGCCTTTGGAGAGAAAAGAGGGTTTCAGTGCTCTGGACACATGTCCACCGATGCAGCTGCATCTCCTCCCCCCTTACCTCCACTGCAGGCAAAGTACGGGCTGAACCAGCAAGTGGAGTCTTTGTAGGGAGTGCTGCCTGCGAAGTGGATGGACCGGCCGAGGTACTTCAGGCCGCCGGCCTTGCCGTTGGTGTGACCAGCGTGCAGGGAATGCGTGGAGTAGAGGAAGTTCCCCATGCCGCTGTAGTCCAAGACCACAAAGTTGGCCTGCATCCCTTCTCCGGCGCGTCCGGCCTGCAGCGGCTGATTAAATCCTTCGAATTTGAAGCCGCCTTCGTTCTCGCTCAAGACGTTGCCGGTTACCCAGCGGCCTCCGTTGGCACGAGCTTGCTCAACAGCCATGGCGATGTAGTAGATCATGTTGTAGATGGTGCCAAAGAAAGGAGACACCTAACAGAGGACAGAGGACACATTCTTTGACATTTACCATCCTTTTCTATTCCTACAATAACAACCTTTAGTGAGAGGTCTCACCCTCTCCGGCGGGGTGCTGCTGCGTATCTCGTAGCTGTTCTGAGCTTCTCTGAAGGCCTCGTAGAAGTTGCGCTCCCCAGAGTCCATGGTGATGGTGAGGACGCCGTCGTAGGCTCTCCGGAGCTTGGAGTCGTTTCCCAGCTGGTAGTAGGGCGCGTCTTTGTAGGGAAGTGAGTACAGAAGTGTGTCGTAAGGGATGAACACGTATCCCCGGTCGATCATCCGCAGAGATAAGGCCGTCGTCAGGAGCTGGTACTGGGCTTCTCCACCGATCAGGGCGGAAGGCATGCACATGATGATGACTGCAGGGAGAACAAGGCATTGGCATGATTTATCTTGATTAAATGAAGGGTTTTGATGCTTGATAACAGCTGCCACTGACCTCTGACCCGGTCCGCCTCCCTCACTCTCGTCAGAGCCCTGCGAGGTCCGTCCTTGTCCGTCTCCATGGTCACCACGGGGTTGACGGGCAGGCCGAGGGCCCTCAGGGAGGACGCCAACTCCAGCCCCGTGGCCTCCCACACATCCGTCTCCTCCGAGATGATGGCCACGTGGGCCCAGCGAAAGAACCGCAGCACGGTGAAGAGCACGCTGGAGGACAGCGGCAGTGGCCTCAGGAAGGAGGAGTACATCTCACCCTCTCTCATGTGCGGCTTGAGGCAACCCCACGAGAGAAGCCCCACGTCCCACTCCTTTGCGTACATAGCGGCCGAGGAGCAGTAGCCCGGGTTGGCTGGGCCCAGAAACGCAGAGCCATAACCCTCCAGATCAGCGAAGCGGGCCAGGGCACGGGACGACTTGCAGTCCTCGTTGATCAGGGTGTAGTCGTACCAGTAGCCCTTGTTGAGGTAGGGGTTTTTGTTGATGCGGCTGGTGGCGAGCCGGGCTGCCAGATCCGGGAGGGCTCTGGAGTACAAGAGGTCACACGTCCAGGGTCCCACCAGGGCTACTTTGAAGGTGGTCGCCCAGGCTCGGCAGGGTAAAAATGAGATCATGAGTAAAAACAGAAAAAAACAGTTCCCCCTCCAGCTGCTGATCCGCTGCTCGGAGGACGATGGCAACCGCGGCTTTGACAACAAGGACCTGAATGACAACGTTGATGCTGCTGATAATGATTCAGAGGGACTAAAACTACCCGGTGTCCATACATCTCTTTTTCTCTTCCCTTTTATCAAGTTGTGGTCCCATCGGGGGTGGTAGGCCAGACTCTGCAGATGGCGAGAATCTCTGTGATCTTCCATGTTTTCACAAAGCTCTTGTTTTTCTTCAGAACGAGGGCGGGGGGGAGAGTTTATGATGAACAGAGCGTCGACAGAGCGTCTGATCTGAAGGGATCACTTCGCTCGGCACCCTGCAGGCGTCTAGTCCGAGGGTGGACAGGTGACGACACGATCCCTAACCATCGCTGGCTCCGGGAAACAACAAGAAGAGAGAAAAAATAGAAACTATGAAATACAATCATGATGATTAAGATATAAATCCTGACATGAATTTACATCCCGCTCAGCTTTTGAGCCTTTTCAACATCCATCACCTGGCCGTGTTGCCGAGTGCATCCTGCCTAGGCTATCCCCAGGAGACTTTAGACTTAGGAGTATGTGTCTAACAAGCTGATTAGCTCGGCCATGGAGTTTAGATGAAGTGCCAGTTAACCAGGAGCTAAATGTGGCTCAGGGATTCTGGCCTTCGCTCCTCTACCTGGTATCCTTTTACCCTGATGTCAATCTCCCGTTAAGTTTTCCATCCATTTCTTGGCCCATTTTTCTTTCCATACTGCAATAACTTCTCTTTTATAAGATTTATAAAACCTTTTTATAATCTTAAATGAGAAAAAATGTTTCTTTTCGCTCCTCTTGTCTGGAAACCCATTTGAAACTGGTATTTAACTTAAGTTGAACTAGGGGTATGTTACACTTTAAACACTTTTTTTTAAATCTATTTATTTGAAAGAACGAAGCCAAAATGATAAATTTTTCACCACAAAGTTGAAATCGTTTGCTCTCTGAACTTTCATAGAATAACTGTGTTCAATATATGGAACTTTGCATGAATATCTTATATAATATCTAATAAAAACTGCATTTCATATCCATTTGCTCGGTTTTCACCAACTAAAACTCAAATCTGACAAAACAGTGTAATTTATTTCCTTGTACGGATCAGCTGAACGGCGCCAGTGAGCTTGACACTGATAAAGAGGCTGACACTGGCTTATCGGCAACTAAGTTTAGAGGAAGACGAGTTTTTATGTCATGAGCCAGTGAAAATAAAAACATGTTGTAAAATAATTTATCCCCCAAACTGTCTGTATATAGTCATGGATAGAGTGATTATTTTATAGTATATGAAAGATTAAGCAGTTCTAACGTTCCAACGTAATAAAAAAACAAAACAGAAAGGAAGAACATGTTCTTTTATTTCAGCAAAACAACACTTAAATAAAAAACGTACCTGGAGCAGGTTTCTACACAGCAGCCATGTCACGGTTGGAGTCCGTCACCGAACAGCATCTAGATTCCCACTGGATTTAGAGTCTCACACAGATGGAGCACTTATCTTTGGTCTTCCATAGTCAAGGATTTCCCAGGTACTCCACATGCCATGGCAGGTAAAAAAAAAATAACAAAAACCAACCCAAATGACAGAAAAAACACTTAAAACTGAATTATCTCCTCTTTGGTCTAAGATCTTGACAGAAAGTGCTTAAAATTAAAAGTCTCCACATTTCCAGAGGGTTGGCATCACTTCAGTTCCTGCTACGCCTGTTTTGGGAGGGGACGGTACCCCAACCTCAGGTGAGTGGGAGAGAGTGGGACCCAGAGTGGGGAATAGTAAAAATAGATTGGCAGTAGGCTGAGAAGAAAGGAACGAGTAGGAAGGACTGACGAGCTTTGACTTCTCAACCTTCTTTAGCTTTTAATCCACACTAGTGTGGGAAGAGTGTGGGTGTGTGTGTGTGTGTGTGTGTGCGCGCATGTGTGTGTGCACGCATGTGCATGCATGAAGCAGCAGGTGAAAGTAGAAACACACTCCTTCTGCTTGCACATTAAGCTGACATGCATGTGGGAGCTGATTTAGTCATTATTACATGAAGCCTGTCCAGGGTGTGGTTCTGGTGTAACCCTGGTCTAGCCTGGTGTTGCCCTGCTAGCCCTGCTAGCCCTGCTAGCCCTGCCTGTGATGGACTCTGGTAGACTCCAGTAGACCCCTGTGAACCTGACCAGAAGGAAACAGCTACAGATAAGGTGATAGATGGATTTTAAATCCAAAAGGAACTTTACAGAAATGTATAAACTTGGCATTGTGGGTACTGATGAATTCAGATTTATTTAGGCTTGTTTTGGGAGGAACTGGTATTAAAGAGGCACCCTACACTCCTCACCTGAAATCACGGGGACATGGAGATAGTCAGTGGTAAAATGTTTCTCAGATAATATTGTCGTTATACCTCTCTACCACAACATAAAAGCAAGCTTATGGAATAATTAACATAATAACTAAAACTACTTACAAAATATATCATTCTACTATGAATGAGAAAAAAGGTTAGCCTCATTTTTCACTAGTGGCTACAGGTGGGAAGACCAAGAGGTAACACTAGAGTTCAACATCATGGAGGGGCTCAGAGTAGAGCTGCTGCTCCTCTACATCGAGAGGAGCCAGATGAGGTGGATGGATGGATGGATGGATGGATGGATGGATGGATGGATGGATGGATGGATGGATGGATGGATGGATGGATGGATGGATGGATGGATGGATGGATGGATGGATGGATGGATGGATGGATGGATGGATGGATGGATGGATGGATGGATGGATGGATGGATGGACGGACGGACGTATAAACACACATATATAACGTAGGGTAGCGCTGCATCCCTGATCGAGATCATAGTATCACACTTTGCTTTGTTAGCTGTTACTCTGTGGGGATGCAAAGTTTTAAATGTATCCTGATTCCACCATCTGCAGTCCAGTTACGCACGGCTCCTACACTGCGTTTACACTTGCGCATTATTATTTGTGTCACTCTGTAATTACACCGCCACCCACTAGTGTAGATCACAGTCCCAATTATTGATATTTTTTTACCTCCTGCTAGCTCAGACATGGCAATGATGGAGCAAATAAAGTACATCATACGCAAGCTGCAGCTCACCATCAGTCGTTTTTATCGACATTGCAGCAAACTATTGTTCTACCCGTCTTAAAACAGCAACGAACAAGAGATAACAGAGAACAACTCCAAAAATAAGGTCAAATCCACAAATCATGTTTCTTGTGCTCATCTATACTTTTTTTTACATTTGGAGAAAGATGCATGTCAACCTCCACTGTAGTTTACACCATCAGGTTCACACCTGCGCTGTAACCACAGCGTAGCAAATCCAGCTTTATACTTCAGAAGGAACATGCCCTGCAGAAAAGGGGAGTGGTGTGAAGTTAAGATGCTCCACGCCCTAAAAACTAGCTGCTATAAACAGAACTGCAAAGACTTAAAGGGGAGCTTGTGTAGTCCGTTTGGTATTCTCACCAAAAATGTTCCAGACATTTGTATCAATTTCATTGATCCTGTTATTTGACAACACAACTCCTTTAACGTGCATGTTAAGGAAATGCTAGTGAAACCGAGAATAAGCTGGAGCACAGAGCTGCAAACATCTTGTGTGACTTCTGTGGCGAGCTACGGAAAGTCACTCTTGAGCGGGCAGATGGTAATTAAGCCTGACGGAGAAGGAAAACCTATAAAACAATTAAACTTAAAAACAGTTCAAAGTGTATTAAGATAAAGTTACTCAAACACACAACTCACACAACTTTGTTTTAATGAATCTGGTCTGTTAAATATGTGAGGATCATTTTTTTCTCCTTTTTTCTTGTCTTACAGGTTGGTGAAAGACTTGTTGAAGTAATCAGATTAGTCAGGTGAGGCCATGCCAAACTGATCTGCTGCATGCAAGCCTCTTAGCGACATGCCTGACAGCACTGTAAGAGATCACTCAGAAGCAAGGTCAGATGTATAAAGAGTCCAGCTGAGAGGAAGCAGCTTGGCCCACAGTGCTGGCCACGGAAAGAAAGGAGGGAAAATTTGACATTAACTTGATAATTAAATCATAATAGACATACAGCTCCTTGTCATATCATTGTAATTAAAAAATTCAAAAAAGATTAAAAAAATTCAAAATCAAAGGTAATTTACTGGTGTTGCAACATGTAAATTAATACAATATTTTTATTATTTGTATGCTAAATGCTGTTGTCAACAATATTGATATCATAACAGCCCTAATTTGTAATATGCTCATATATAGAATAATATATTGCTCAATAATCTCTTTTAAAATCGTTCAGACATCTATACATCTGCCATACCAGACTATTGAGGGGAAAATGTAGGAGGAACTTCCTTTGTAAACTAACTTAGTTGATCAGGGTGATTAATTTGCCGGCCTCTGACAGTGACGTCACTCACTCTTTCCAGGATCATGGGATCAATGCCACGAAGAAAGCAGGGAAACTTCCCTGAAAGGCCTTTGAGTGTAATGTAGGCCATGTAATCCTGTTCCTTGTAACGTGAGACCTTCTGTCACTGTCTGAGAACAGTAGCCTGAGAGACAATTGATCACATGACAGCAGCACAATCCCGGACGATGGTGAGGTTGGTTGGGCTACTTAAACAATGATCTGCAAATTAAATAAAACGTCTGTTTGCAGGCATTTCATGTTTTTGTTTTAGGCAGTTATTGTCATGATAATGATCATGTGTTAATTTCTCCTGAAAAGTTGGTTTCAGTGCGTATTTTTGTTTTGGTGCTTCCGGTTACCGGTAGTGTGAATTTGCATTTTAGCAAAATACTTAGTTTCACCCTCTATGGTTTTACCCTAAACATTTTGATTTAGATTAAAACTTTAGATTGATTATTTAACTTTTATATTTTTATTTAACATATTTATTTATGTATAATATAATATTATATATTATAATATATATTATAATTAAAATATTTATTTAATTATATTGAATCTTTAAACGCAATATTTATATTTACATGTATATTTAATATTTATATTTATATTTAGCATTTAGCTTTGACAGTTAAAATTTACCTGTAACATTTAATATTTATGTTTAACTATTTAGTATATTTTTAAGTTCACAAATATTGTTGTAAATGCACTTAAAAGTGACTTACAAAAATGCACACCCCCTTTTTAAACAAAATTTGGAGCTAAATGTGACGTTTTAGAGTGAGTTGCTTTACAAATGGCGCCGCAAAGCCAAATAAACCAATAAGATGCAAGTATTTGCACTTTGTGATCTTCCCTTATATCAACAATGTGAACAGATGAGGAGCTGAGGAGATGTGATTTTTTAATTTGGGCTAATGCATCACTTGTCTGTTACATCCGGGTTCAGGTGCGGCCTGTTTGGGCCCAGCAGTGACCTCTAGTGGTCACTGCTGTTGTCGCAGTCATGAACGCAGGTCCTCGCCGTCCAACTCCTCTTTGTCCTAAAGCTCAAAAATGATCCGTGCACGCTGTACACTGATGAATGGATGCAACCAAAATTAAAGGTGGTCCAACAATGCCAAGCATATATGGTTTAAAGATACATCCACATGAGTAATCCTGAATAAGTACTCAAACTCTAACTTTCCATTTCCCATAAACCTGATTTTCACTTTCATTGTACAATCACTTATTTAACAAATAAACAAATATGTTAACCCCTATGTTTAGTTTCATAAATACATTCAAGTCAAGTTATTTACGTATTTATCTTTTGAGTGTCGGCCTATGTTGAGGGAATTTTGGGCACAAAGAGTGTAAACACCAGGAAGGACATCATGTGACTATAAAACTATTAAAAAAACAAATGCATAAAACAGTTCAAGTACCCCCTTCACACAAGCATACAGCGACAAGTGGAAGTTTACATAAAAATCAAACGATGCAGCGACCTCTGTGTGGCACTGTGTTGAGGTGTGGATGTGTTTACTTGTATAATAGGCCCTCGCAGGTGTGAAAATGTTCATAATTGATGTTTTATTTCTCCGATTTAGCTCCATATTGTGTGACTGGCTACATTTTATTGCGTCTCATATCATGTTAATTCTGCTGCATCCAAAAGCAGTACACAACTCTGAGATTTCAATATCTCACAAGAAAATTTTAAAGGAAATGCTGCAAGGAGTCCAATTTCCTAAAGAGTAATTAAGATAAGCTCCCCAAAAAAAGGATCTGTTGCAGTAAACAAAATACTTATTTAAAAAAACAACAACAAAAAAACAATCACCCCATATGTGTCATTACAGGTGAAAATCTAATGTAGGGCCGTTTCACATTCTCTGTTATTCGAAGTGGAAAACATTTTGCACACCGGATTTGCAGAAAGGTGCGTCGGAGGAGGAAAGCTGCAGCCAAATTTAAAAAGAAAACTCCTGCACACCTTCTTCTCACCGTACAATTGTTTATTAGCTAATAAACAAGTGTACCGTGAGAATAAGGTGTACGGGAGTTTTAACATTCTCCGTTATAAAAAGGTTAATCAGGAACAAAAGGTTTTAAGTGCTTATACTATCCCTGAAAATATCAATGTTGGGTTGAACGGTGAAAATAAAGCGAAACCATCTCCCTGCAGCCTCTTAATCACTTGTCCTCCCAGCTCTCAGAGCTTTTGAAACAGACTCCGATTACCATAGCAACAGCTAGGATGATGCTTATTATTTCAGACTGAATTCATGCATGCACACAGAGCCTTCATGTTGCTTGTGCTGAGCAGAGCTAAAAGTTGCTAAGTTGACTGGTGTTTTTGCTCTGAAGGTAGCCTGTTTATTTTATTTTGTATTTACTTTGAATGCCGGTACATCAGCAGGTAAAACTAGAAACTCCTCAAGAACCTCATCAGTCTCTCATTCTCTTCTTGACTGTTATTTAGTCAGCTCCAAGCACCACGTTGTTATACAGTTAAAATACTAAATTGAAAAAAAATGAATTTGAGAAAAATCTTCCTTTTATCAGAAAGACACGTGACAGAATCAGACTCAGAAGGGATGGATTTATTTGCCACATTTGCATTTTGATGGGTGTGTGTGTTTTGTTCACCTAAGAGAAGAAGAAGGAAAGGTACGTGTTTGTCAAAGACGAATAGAATCACCGGCAGGAGCAAGAAAGACAAGTCAAGTCTGCAGTCTGTTGTTATTTACTCTCAAATTCAGTCCTATTTCAGGAAGGGGGGGCGATCAATAACTGACCTCCCACTTGTTTCCATTCATTTATCTGTCCGATAACATGTCTGAGGGACCGGGACACGTGTGTTTGATTTAGTTGTTGTAAATGAACAAAGATCTTTGTACTGGACAGCAGCTGGTCCAGGCCTGACAGCTGCTGAGCTGCACTTGTCCTCACTCAAAACTCAAACTCAAACTTTATTTATTTATATAGCACCAAATCATACAATATAAATGCAACACATGGTGCTTTACATGCAGAATAAAATAACAATCAAAAACACAATTTAAAACATCCCATACGACACCACCCCCCACCCCCCACGCGTACACACACACTCACTCACACTCATACACATGTGCACACACTCACACGCCCACACACACACACACAGTAAGTGGACTGGTGACATGGCTTAGCACTAACGATCCAGGTGAGGAAAACACTACCTATGGGTGGCCGTCCACACTGAGAGGCTCTACCGACCATGACCACAAGGAGCATCGCCACAGAGACCCCCCCAACCCGGACAGACCAGGACAGACCCCACACAGAAGGTGGAGTCCCACCCCCAGCTACCCAGGCCTGAGGGATCCCCATGACGACACCCCCATGGGCAGAGCAGGCACACCTCCCAGTGTGGACGACCCCCCTGAGGAAACACTGGAGCTAAAATTAAAAGATTAAAAGAAGGTAAAAAATGCCTAAAAGTGTAAAATCTTAGAGAAATCTATACAAGACTTAAGATGAATAATAAATAACATAAAATAAAAAGTCACTAAAATGGATTAAAGTTTTAAAAATAATAACAAAGCTAAAGAAGTAAACACAATAAATAGCTGAAAAGACTAGGTAAATGAGATCAGATGAAAGCCAAACTAAAAAGGTGTGTCTTGAGCCTCCTTTTAAAAATATCAACGTTCTCTGCGGTCCTGAGGTTCTCTGGCAGGCTGTTCCATAAATAAGGGCCATAATGGCTGAATGCAGCCTCACCGTGGGTTTTGGTCGTGGTTCGGGGAATGGTTAAAAGGCCGGTGCCAGAGGACCTCAGGGTCCGTGAGGGTTGATACGGTAAAAGCAGGTCAGATAAATAAGATGGCCCAAGACCATTAAGACACTTAAAAACCAGTAAAAGAACCTTAAAATCAATCCTGAAGCGGACGGGGAGCCAATGCAGCGATTTTAAAACAGGTGTAATGTGTTCCCGCCCTCTGGTCCTCGTCAGCACGCGAGCGGCTGAATTCTGTAATAATTGTAGGTTCTTAATACTCTTTTTAGGAAGACCAGAGAGCAGGGCATTACAATAATCTAAACGACATGAGATAAAAGCATGCATCAGCACCTCCGTGCTGGCCTGAGAGAGAAACGGGCGGACTCTGGCTATATTCTTAAGATGGTAAAAACCTCAGTAAAAAAATGGTAAAAAAAATCTTCGTAATATTCTCACTGCATTTGTCCTCACTGCTGGACAGTAAGAAAATAAGTAAGATAAGAAAATACAATAAGATATAATAAGAAAGTACTTGTTACTTGTGGTTTCACTTCTTTGCAGGTCTTTCATTCACAGTTTCCTATTCTGATTGTGGGTTTTGTGAGTCAGTCCTGCATCCAGCTCACTACTGAGCACTTGGCCGGGACGACAGTTGTGCACCAGGACACAAACGACCTGCCGCCCCAAACATTTCCCCAGATGCTCGTCGGACCTTCAGCCGCCAAACACGGCCTGCTCTCTCCGCTTCATTTCCCTCGTTCCTCTGCAGATTCCTCTGACTGCTCGGGGGTCACGTCCCGGGTCTCTGGAAACCACGAGAAACAACTTGTTATAACGTGATGCCATGCTGTCAATCAAAAAGTGCAGCTTTGATCTAGACAGAGAGGGGACGTTAATGGCCACTGGTCGTACTCATGCCGGACCCTGGAGGTCTGGATGGAGCTGAGCCAGAGGCTAACGCAGTCTTTGAGACGACACAGGTGTGATACCCAGCTGCTCTGAGCTGCAGAAGGTCGATGTTGAGAAACCAAACCCTGACGAGACTCCAGCTGATGTTTCACTGTCTGACCTCCAGCTGAAATGTATCACTTGAGTTTTAAAGGGGTGCTGCTCTTTCTTCAAGTGCCGTTGTGTGCAGTTCTAGTGAGTGGTGAGCGTTGTGAAGGATTTCTGATGGACCCGCCGATCGAACAGCTCCTCCCATTCAAACCTTCACGACAACATTTAATAGCAGAGCAGTGTTGTGAATTTTTACACCTCGTCTCTTGAAAAACTGTCAAAACATGTGCCCTCCTGGCCCCGTTCTGAGCGGCGTTTAGTCTTACTTACTACTGCGTACAAGCAGCAGGTTGATGGAAACTAAGCTGTGGTCTTTAAATGTCTGCAGCTTTAAAGTTGTGGAAGATCCTCGTGTTCGTTTGTCGGGTGCACCATAAGAAAACCAGTGAAATAGAAACAAAGTTGATACAAGCTTTTATTATATCATGCACAATGTTTTCCGGACGAAGGTACACTTCTCTCAGACCACATAGGCAGGAGAGAAATGCACATGGTGGTCATCGATCCAGTTGTATTTATACTAAAAAGGGAGGTGTTCTTTGTACGTGAACCTCATCTGCCAAACATATCAGACCTTCAGCGTCCCTGTTTATTGCTTCCTACTTAAGATGTCAACCCAGATAACAGATAAGACCCATCAGTGTTAAAAGATCTGTTTCTCTTCATTGTCTTCATCTAAGGAAGAGTAAATATCTGAACTATTTTAACAGCCTAATCATGAAACGAGCTGACCCTGCAAATAGAGAAAAACCCCCAGTGTAGAATCTTATAGAAAAACCCTTCAAACTCTTAAACAATTTGATAAAATCCCAACAGTTGGGAGTTTTTCTGCTCAGCTGAGGTTCAATACCACAGCAGAAAGATGAGACGCTCTTCTTTTAGGGTAGTTGGTGGAGGACGATCGTGTCTCCGGTGGTTCTGGATGTCCTGTAATAAAGAATACTAAAGGTCAGTGAACCTTGTCTAAATGAAACAAGTTGGATTTATTTATTTAATACAATAACTGCTTGTTAAATTAATTGTTGTTTATGCCGCCACACTCATGATGGAAAACTTGTTGGAGGACATAAAGCTTGAATAGTTAGTTTGACATGAGCTGGTAATGCTAACAGACAACCATTTACTTTTATTTCCGTTACTGATGTGGTTTATAGAGATATTTACTGTTTAGTACTTTTGATCACGACTCAGTCTTGTTCTATTTTAATCTTGCTAACAGCATGAGAACTAACAAAGACGGCAAATGATTTAATCGGTTTAAATGTCATTAAACCTTTCCATGATGAAATCACATGTCAGATGTTATTTTACAGGTTTTGGTCTTCATCTGTTATGACAGAAATCAATACTGAGAACATGTTTACCGAGAGTAACAACAAGGTTGTAAATGTCAACTTTGTTATAACTGTTATATAATAATTGTTATAATTTGTTAGTATAAATAACCAAACGATGAGCCTTTTATTTAAAGACACAACAACTGTCTAAATAATGAACTCTGACACTCTTAATCACAGATGTAGGATACTGTCAGTGAGCACAGAAAAATAAGTCAAATTAGATTTTTTGGGGCCAAAATATTGAACTATTATCGTCCTATTTAGTTTGATTTCATTTGAAACAGTCACATCAGTGGCTCACAGCTTGAAAAGTAAAATCACAGAGTTTTGATGGAAACAATGATGGGATAGTTCCTCAAGTTAACAGAGCGTTAAGATAAGCAGCTTTTTTTCCCATCACTGGGGCTCCTGGCCTGCATACGCATGTCATTTGTAAATTATCACAACTACTATCGCTCAGACATTAAATCAGTTTATCAGCGTACAAATGTTGATTCTCTATCAATGGTAGGACTGTTTCTGCTGAGATGAAACGCTCACAGATTATAACCGCTGCAGAGACTTATCAGGGGTCACGTTCACGTCTGCGTTGTTGTGTTTATCGCTGCCGGATGAGTCAGCTCCGTATGGGACTTTGTGATTAGATGCGAGCGGTTGCAGGCGCAGTGAGGACGGCTTGTTTCAGTAAATATGATCCTGAGTGTTTCAAAGGTGCAAATTCACTAATTCTATGAATCGAGTTAAACCGCCAGAAAAGTGATGACCGTTTCTGGAAACAGGTGATGATGAATGTCAGTTTGAGGTTCGTAAGAGAAAATCTTGATTGCAAAAGGGCAGATTAGACTCTTTTTGACCACACCTTTCCTTCAAATGGCTCCAACTCTGCCTCAACATTGTGACCAGAGGATGCTCTGAGGGCGGGTTACCTTCACAGACCGATAATCATTATTAGTAACGTCACCACATTGATAAACTGATTTATTATTAACTTCAGAAAAAGGTCTTGAAGGGGCCTTCAGCATCCACCAATCTCACCCCCGTGATAGCAGCAAGCAGTGGAGGTGGAGCAACGTGAGGAGGAGCACGGCTGAACGACAGAAATAACATTTACTCGTTAAACCAGAAAGAAAGCCTCCTCTGTCAGGAGCTCAGCTGCAGGATGTCGCTCACCGACATCATGGCCATCTTCGGAGGACTAACGGCTGCTTTCTACCTGCTGAAACTCACCTGGTCATGTTGCTGTGGATTCAGAGAGTTCTTCCTGTCGGAGTACTGGCGAGTGGACCTACGGGAATACGGACAGTGGGCAGGTGAAGTCCTGTTCTCCTCCAGGTTTCCTTTACAGCAGTAGGACAAACATGTAAAATGACATTTTTAAGGTGTTTTTTGCAGGACTAAAAGATGTAAATGCAGTAATTAATGTAATTTAATGATGTTTATGATGCCTTGTGGGGGTTTTAACCTCACTGCAGACAACTGCAGAGGTTTCTGTCACCGTGATGAGTAAAAGTGAAGGATTCCCAGGTGGAGGATGTTATTCCAGGTTACAGTAGCCTGCGTTTTAGGATCCTTCGCTGCAGACAGCAGCCTTCCTCTCAGTAAACTCTGATACCGGTTTGATAAATTGTTCACATTTCTTCTTGATGGGTTATTTCCGTCTCATTATCAACAAACATTGCATTTCTCTGTATTCGTCCTCCTTTTTTCCTTAAGAGCCGGCCATTTACAGTATACTCTTCAGTGCTGTTACTCAAATGTTGACATTGAATTAAAGGTAAAAGCTGTTAAAATATAGATATTTCTTTTGTTTATGGTTTAATGGTTGCATGGTTTTAAATAAAGCTTTCGGGACTGCAAAGCCCATAAAAATGTGCTTGTATCTTTGCAGAACTTATGAAAAAGCTTCGTACTTTGTTGCCACATCTCATGCCATCAGCAGAGGTTTCCACCTGTCCTGATTTGATCATCTGTGGTCTTAAGGCTTTTAAACGTGATCCGAAAACTCACCTTTTTAAGAAAGCTTATAACTAAATCTGTTATAATAATATATAATATGTAATGTTATAATAATTATAATAATATAATCTGTTATATGCTCTGTTTTTAAATATATTTTTAAAAAATGTTCATGTTTTATTTTTCTGCTCTGTAGCAATTTGAGATTACTAAATATAAAGTGTGTTATAAATAAAATGTATTATTATTATTATTATTATTATTATTATTATTATTATTATTCTCTGTCCTTCGAGCAGTTGTCACCGGAGCCACGTCTGGCATCGGGAGAGCGTACGCCAGTGAGGTGAGTCTATCAGCTGTTGGTTCAAACTTGGGTCTCTTCTGCAACAATGATAACATCTCTGGCTGCATGTTTCCCTCCAGCTGGCGCGGAGAGGCCTGGATCTGGTGCTGATCGGGAGATCCGACGACAAGCTGCAGATGGCTGCCAAGGAGATTGGTGAGTCGAACATAAATGCTGCCGGGATGTTTACGGGGGACACATCTGCAGGCCAGCAGAAGTAAAACACAACTTCTTTGACTCCCTCAGAGAACGAGTACGGGCAAAAGACCCGAACCATCCAAGTGGACTTCACCGAGGGCTGCAGCACCTATCCAACCATAGCCAAGGAAATTCAAGGCCTGGAGATTGGAATCCTGGGTAATGAAGAAAAAGAGCCAGAAAGTTATTGATTGAGACATTCTGACTTACTTTTTCATATTTAGATGTGCCTGAAATTATGTATATCTTTTATTATAGTAAACACACCACTTTTCAGTGACAGATTCAGATTTGTTGTCGGATAAAAGAAACAAAATCCAATTTTTCTGCATTAATCAAGATGTAAATGGTATGATGTCATTATGGACAGGTTTCCTGTTAAATTCACTCATGGAAAGTTTCAAATTAAACCAGACTTAAAACTTGAGGCTGAGCTTTGCTCAGCTTAGAAACTCAAAACAAGAGAATAGAAAATCCTCCTAAATTCAAACTTAATAAACCCAGAAGGAATAAAGAGTGGGTTTGTGAGTGAAACACTGATGAAAGAGTAGAGGTGCTTATTAACAAGATTCCTTGTTTGTGTGTTAACAGTTAACAATGTGGGAATGACCTGCACTGACAACTTTGCCTATTTTCTGGAAATACCCGACGCTGAGCAGGTAGGTCCAATAACAAGTGGTTCTTTGTCACGTTTGTCTCAGAATCATGTTTAACTCTATGTTTCTTCTGAGCAGAAAATAACTGAGATTATCAACTGTAATATGCTGTCTGTCTCGCAGGTAAGTTGTGTTTGACTGGGTTCTTCTCTCTTTCTCTTCATCTGCATCTGATGATGATCATGTTCTGTTGTCTCCTACAGATGACCCGGCTGGTTCTGCCCGGCATGGTGGACAGGTACTCTCACTCACACTGATATCTATAGCTCACAGTGGTAAAAGTGGATTTATGGTTTGTCTTCCATCACCTTGGCAGAGGGACGGGGCTGATCATCAACATCTCATCTGAAGCGGGGGTCCGCCCACAGCCTCTGCTCACTCTTTACTCTGCCACCAAGGTATTTTCTGATTCCCCTTTCAAACACATCCGGAAACGGCAGATCTAATGTCTCTCTCACTGCTCTTTGTTGTGTTTATTGCAGATTTTTGTAACATATTTCTCTCAGTGTTTGCATGCAGAGTACAAGTCAAAAGGAATTACAGTTCAGGTAAAAACATATGAAGAGTTTCAACATTTCATATATGTATACATACATATATACATACATATACATTATATACAATCTATATACATAAACATATATATATATATATATATATATATATATATATATATATACATACATATATACATACATACATACATACATACATACATACATACATACATACATACATATATATACTCACATACATGTACACACATACACATATATATATATATATATATATATATATATATATATATATATATATATATACATACATACATACATACATACATACCGTATTTTCCGCACTATAAGGTGCACCTAAAAGCCTTAAATTTTTTCAAAAGCTGACCATGCGCCTTATAATCCGGTGCGCCTTATACATGGATCAATATTGAGCCGCAACTTCACCCACTTCTTGAAGTGATCTTTCGTCAGATCAGCCTTCCGCATCAGTTCCAAAACAGCTTTTTTCTCTCTTCTCCCTCTGGATATTTTTCAGCAAAGGCTCTGTGTGTATTGTTGAAATGTCTTGCAACATTTGAACGTTTATTGTTAGACAGTTGTTCTCCACAAATTGGGCCTACTGGTAGGCCACTCTCATCAGAGGCAAATGCAAATGAATCTGCCCAGGCATCATTGAATGTTCGATTTTCTTCAGATATTTTTCTTTTCTTACATTTCTTGGCCTTGCTGGGGTTGAAAGTCGCGATGAATGGATGGCGTTTTGGCGGGTATAGCGGCTTTCGCGAGTATGATGTTTATTTTGAGCAACGAAAAACAATAAAATATATTTATTCTAATATGTCAAGATCACAATAATCTTCCAATTTAGAACTAAAATATTAAAGAACTAACACAAATAAAATACGCTTCAATTAAATACTTGTTTTTTTTTTTTTTTGTAATTTATTTTCCCAAGCCACTCGGAGCCGCAGTATAAGGATGAAAGAGCCGCGGGTTGCCGACCCTTGGTCTAATGGATGCAGAACGTTACCCCAGCCTCTACTGTAGCGCCTTATAATGCAGTCGACTTATATATGGAAAAGGTTTTAAAACACGTCATTCTTTGAAGGTGCGCCTTATAATGCAGTGCGCCTTATAGTGCGGAAAATACGGTACATATATACAAACATACATATACATAAATACACACATACATACATACATACATATATATATATATATATATATATTATATATATATATATATATATATATATATATATATATATATTTATAATACTTTTTTGTCTTTATCCTGGTTTCTCCAGTGCGTGGCTCCCTCCATGGTGTCCACCAACATGACCCACAACATGCCGGTGAACTGGCTGGTGAAGAGCGCCGCGGCCTTCGCCCGCGAGGCTGTCAACACCGTGGGTCACTGCAGCTACACCAGCGGCTGTCTGTCCCACGCACTGCAGGTCTGAGCCGCCAACCCGGCCTCCTCTGGGTGTGTTTGTGCCTTAACTGAACACAGATTAACCTTGATCTCCCCCCGACTCCCCGCAGAGTGCGGCCCTGACGCTTCTCCTGCCGGACTGGATCCGCATGTCCACCTGTCTCATCAGGAAGCTGCGGAGTCATCAGGACGCAACAAAACAGGAGAGCGCACACACGGAGAGAGCTGCTGCCAAGAAGCAGTAGTCGTGTAATTTATCATTATTATTGTTATTACTGACACAACTGAAAACTTATTTTTGTCTCTTTTTGTAATACGTCAATATTGGTTTTGTAACAACTTTTCTATTATTACCAGATAACAGTATAAAGTTTCTCTCGAGTCTGAACGAGTTGATATTATTGGCTGATTTCAACCAGTTGCACATTTATAGGTATCAGTATTATAATCGCTGATAAATTAAAATGAAAAAAAAAAACCCAAGTTTATCTTAAGATCACATTGTTGTGTTTATGCAACTCACAAGGAGGACACAAAAGTGTCTGTTTATATTTCTGGAGGAAAACAACTGATATGGATATCATGTTTTTACATGAACAAATCTCAATATCGGTCTTAAAAACCACACACCAGCCGGTTCTAGTGTCTATTGCTTTGGTTATGATCCAAACTTTAAAAAATTGTGGGTACTGGGGAAATAACAGTGATTCCTTATTTATTACAAAAGTCAAATGTTGACATGAACAGCTATGAATAATCAGATGTTTATACCGCCTGCAGTGAATATAAAGCCAAAGGCTCAGTTGTATTTCCACCAACCCACACTTCTGCAGCTTTGGAGGTTGTTCTATAATAATAATTAATTAATTTATTATTATTATTTTTATCATTACAAATGATACTATGTGATTATGATACTATGTGATTTCTTGCTTGTGTTGTTCTATCAGATGTAAGTCGCTTTGGATAAAACAGACTTCTAAATGACAGTAGTAAACTAGTGGGGAAACTGTGTTTATTATTTTGATACAATCTTAAATACATATTTTAAACATTTAAAACTGTTACATAAATAAGACAAAGTGCATGTGGTATATCGGCTTACATGCACGTCTACAGAGAGCAGAAGTCCGTTGAAGTTTTTCTGTTGAGAAAGAACTGAGTTGAGCAAGATGCTTCGCAGAAACACACAAACCAAGCGCAGCGCTATTTCATCACATAGTTCATAAATATTTAATCTATGGCCCCCGGCTTTGGTCCGCCTGGTCCTGTCTCGGACCGGGTCATTAACGATATTCCTCAGTACCACAGTAACCAGTCATGTGACCTCTTCACGTCTGTACTGCAGAGATCCAAACAGTTTTGTTTCATTTGAACAAAAACAGCAGCATCTGATGCAGCTCATCATTCTGAAGTCAAAAGTGCAAATTATTTCCTCGTCTGTGCACGAGGCAGCGAGACAAAGGGGCAGCGGAAAGCTCGTCTTAAGTGCACGAGAGGTCAAGACTCTTTGGATCGCTTGATCAGGCAACCGGCACAAACAAACAAATGTAAAAGGGTTAAGAGGAACAACTGTTATAATTGTTAGAAACTGAACCTGGATTTTAGTTTTTGTTTAAATCAAAAACACAATTTTTCCATTATTTCATCCCAGAGGTGAATTGCAGACATTTCCACACTCGGCATCTCTGGTGCACGTGGTGTTCTTGCTCTGAAGAGTGTTTTTCACACATTTATTTCTGTGAGAGAGAGAGAAAGAAGTGCCGCTAATGCCTACAGGAAGTTACATCAACATAAACGACGACCGTTATAATATCTGAGCTCGTTCAAGTATATAAAAATAGGAACGTTTCCTATTTCAAAGCAAAACTTCCAGTGGCACCTGGTTGGCATCATTTTCCAACGAAAGAAGAACCACTCCAGCGTGTGAGAGTGTACCAAATACTGTCAACCCTTCTCCCTTTTAATGGTGTGTGGTCGGGTTTGTACTTACTTCTAAGTAACAGGAGTATAAGACTTTGCATATATAATAAGTGGTGGAACATGAACAGGACTCGTGCACGCTCAGAGGTCAGTGTATGTGACTGGGGTGACGCCGTGCGTCAAGAGCGTCGGCCCTAAACCGCTGGTCACCGCTTCCAGCTGAGCCAAGTAGCGCTGTGCTTGGCTCTGGTGGGCGGGAGGCTGCGGCAGGGACAGGAAGCGCACGGTGGCCTGCGAGCTGTGCTCCATCAGCATGCGGTTCACGGCGGACAGGAACTCCTCGGACAGAGCCGGCGACGGCTCCGCGGCGCGCTCTCCCTCCGGCAGGCTGTGGTGCTGCACCACCGAGTCCCACGCCACGATCTTTATGGACGCCCTGATCCGCAGCTTCCTCAGCAGCTCCCGAAACGTCTCCTCGTTGATCACCCAGCCCTGGTCGCAGGACGCCGTCTCCACGTTCAGGAAGATCCTCATCCTGGCGTAGCGCCAGCGGCTGGACATGTTGAGCACGCAGGCCATCTGCAGCAGGAAGAGGCTGCACACGTCCTGGTAGTCCCGGCAGCCCGGCTGCAGCAGGTTCAGCGGCCACACGTCTATGATCCTCTCAGATCCGTCCTCTTTGCTCCCCTTCCCTTCCCCCTGCAGCTGGAAGAAGTACCGGCCCAGGCACACGTTTTTATTCATTTTGATGGCGTCAGAAATGATGCCTACGTACTCCTCCGGCGACAGCCACCGGGGGCTCTCCACGTGCCGGACGGGGGGGAAGTGGGCCTGCAACGACGGCAGGTCAACCCCAAAGTTATAATCTTCCCCGCCTTTCCCCACCGATGACTGGCAGAAGGCCGAGTCCTGCAGGAAGAAGTCGTCAGGGGTGCTGCTGTCGTAGAAACCCAAAATCAGCGTGTTGGGCTTCATGCCGCCTGGAGGAGAGAGTGCACGAGGTTCACTGTACGATACCATAATATGTGCTGAATGTGGGAGAAATTAAGGAAAAAATAAGTGGGGTTTACCGAGTCCCGTGATGCGCAGCAGATGCTGGGTTCCTTGTCTCACCGTAGGAGACAGCGTCAGGTCCACAAACGCTTTCACCCCCAGTTTATCGACCAGGCTCAGCCAGAAGTTGTACTGCTGCTGGACCGGGTCCGACGGGAGCGTGTCTGCAACACGGGAAAGGGAGGGAATGGATGCACAAATCTGATCAACAGCACACTGAAGGGACGGCTTCGGTTCATAGATGCAAACGTTCATTTAAAATTCTCCAAATTAAATGGAAATGACTCTTTTTTTTTTTTTAAATATTTTTATCCCGGTTTTTTTCCCATTTTTTTTACCACCGTGCTCCTACCTACTGACAGTCCTGGGCATTGCCATCCTCTACCAACCCCGGGAGGGCCCTGCACTGAGCTCAGGTCTCCTCCTTAACCTGAGGAGTGAGCAGGCCGCATCTTTTCACCAGACAGGGTGGGGCTTCTCCGGCCGAACGTAGCGCGTGGAAGGATCACGTTATTCCGGCCGGATCCTCCCCACCCCATCTGGCGCCCCGGTTGGCCAGAGGGGGCATGTATAGCCCAGGACTGTGTGCATGTTTTTGTGAGGGTAGCTCACACTAGCTACCCAGGGGAACACGGGGAGAACATGCAAACTCCACACAGAAAGATCCTTTCGCCAACCCCACCCATGGTGTGGGCACTGAAGTCATGGGGGAACTAACACGCACTTCAGCACCCACAGCGTCCCCCGGCGGGAATCGAACCCAGGACCTTCTTGCTGTGAGACCGCTGCACTACCAGCTGCGCCACCGTGCCCCCTAAATGGAAATGACTCTGAGCTAAAATGTTAACTGGACTCATTCACCAGTTCATCTATGGTCCTACCTTCACCTCACTTATTATTATTATTCTCAAGGAGTCATTTAAATTCTGCCAGACTGATTTACAGGACATTGTGTTTCTAAAAGTCATCATTCCTTTGTCGTTTTATTTTGTATATTTTTTGTACAACAGATAACTGATTCTGCAAAATTACACCCAGAACTCCTTTCAGCTTTATGTCACAGACTATATTATGTTGATGTAAATGTTTTTTTCATGTGATATCTACACTTACTGAAAGCTTTACCCCAATTAAGTTAAAATACAATGAAACTGTGCTATTACAAACTTTTCTTCTAACAAACGTTTTCCTTTTTTTAAGGGCAGAAGGAGAATATTTCTGCTGGTATCTAACTCGTTTCACATCAGGTTGTGGTAGAACTGGACCACATTACATTTAAAAGAGTAATAAAGGTCAACCACAACAACACACATGAATAAAAACTGAACTCATTCAGTCCAGCTAAGATCCAAGCTTGCACATGCAAACAGTTGCGTGACCCAACTGAAACATTCAATTTCAGTCTACGTCAACATTGTAATTTTTTTTTTTCTTCATATTTTATTTTGCACTCGTTTATGTGTAATTCTCCCTACTTCTGTTCATTTTGCTGGAATTTTATATTTATTTTTGTTACATACAGTATATATATATATATATATATATATATATATATATATATATATATATATATATATATATATATATTGGAGCACTTGTCTGATGTTCTTTGTATATAATTTCTTCTCAATAAAAAAAAAAACACGAAAAAAGAACAAAAACTTCAGCATTGTAATGCCCCATTACGGCCACCAGGGGGCACATGGATAGATTGTAAATAACACCATGTGCATGTTTCTTGAACTTTGGATAGTACTTTCATATGCAAATAAATAATGAGGTAATATTTAGTCATTTTTAGGGCTGTGGCTACAATAATACATAAAACATGTACTATGAATAACACAGGATCAGCGGGAGGGAGGTGAAAGGTCACAAGGAGTTCAACTATAACGTCACTCATTTGCAGTACAGCCTCATCATTTCCTGCTTATTTCCTTTCAGTCTGAATATAGAGCAGGATCACATGCTCAGTTATTAGTGACATGACACACGTCCGAGAACATGACGAATCCCTAAGGTATGCTTCACCTTGCTGCCCAACCCTCAGAACGTCACGCAACAACAACACGAGTTCAGTCAAAACAGGAAACGGCTGCTCAAAGACACATATGCAAAATAAATGTAGAGCTGAAGCATCTGAAGTCTGAAAGAATCGAGTAATTTAACAATAGATTTAAAAGAGTAATTAACAATATTATTTCAGAAAGGCACAACTGAGCATTACCCAGATCTCCCAGCTGCACGTGACCCAGCACCAGCAGTCCGCCCTTCTTCAGCTGGTTCACGAACAGGATGAGCTGGCAGGAGGAGCGCGGGTTGGACACCATCAGCAGCACCTGGGGCCTCCAGAACTTCACGTGGTCTTTCCTCACGTCCAACATCAACAGATACTTCCGTACCTGCACCACAGGGGACACGAGGAAACAGCACGGGTCATAACTAGAGCACATGCAGGATGCAGGATGCATTATGCAGAGAATCAGTGTGGTTCCTCTGGATCTGACTTTGATTACCAACAGATGCAGAAGATATAGCGCCTCTGAACGTCCGTGCACAGGCGGTGGAGCAGGAACGCCGGGGGATGACTGTTGCACACTTGAGTACGAGTCATGGCTTAAAGGTTGACACCGAGTCGCTGCGTTTAGGTCGGTGCATCCTGAACCGGTGGGCTGGGTTGTGAACGGAGGGGATGCCAAAGCCCTTTTATTAGGTAACTAGGCGTCGCTGGGCTGATTCTTAAAGGGATTCTGCCCCCTAGTGGTCAGAACTACGCTGTAACCACGGAGGAGGAGCTGCTCTTGGACTGTTTTTTGCACAGTGATAAAAATAAAACTAATAATGGAGGCAAGACAGAAGTAAAGACGCTGCCTCATGTGGAGCTTTTATTATTTTATTATGATGTTCATGATTATGTTTTATTGCTTATGTGGGGGAGTGGGGGGGGGTTATATGTGTGCTGTGTGAATATTAATGTGAGGACGTGTGTGAAAATGGCCAAATGTGTGTTTTTAACCATGAGTGTGTGAGTTTTTCTATGTTAAATCTTGATTTTATTATGTAACGCACTTTACTATTGTATGAAAAGTGCTGAATAAATAAAGTTTGATTTGATTTATGTATGAAATATATTACAGGAGACGTATTTTATTACATCAACAACAGGTATTCACACATTTTTAACAATAAAAAGACTGCATGAATTATCTATATGTAGTTACATGTTTGTTCGTATTTGAATGTGACATTATTTAACAAACGACCTGCACATGTCGGTCCATTTTTACTAACTAAACTCAAAGTGACCGGTTAGTTTATAGTAAATGATTTTATTCGTCCTGCTTTTCCGTCCCACTAAAATCTAAAGCAGGAGTTTAAACATTTTAACGTACTTGAGCCAAATTCCAGTGAGTTTCACACAGCCGTGAGACAGGATTTCCATAAGAGCGAACAGACGTGTGAGCGGCCGGTGCAGGAACACACATGCACGTGGTGCAGTCACCTGATGGAAGATGAGGGCCTGGCTGATGTAGCCCCAGCTGCTGGTGGGGGAGCGGTAGTGTAGCAGCAGCAGCAGCAGCAGCAGCAGGACGATGCTGGCCGACGAGTACACGGGGTTGATGACGAACATCATGACCAGGCAGCTGAGGATCCCCAGGAGGCAGGTGTGCCAGGAGAAGAGCTGGAAGGTCGGTCTGCGGGGAACAAGAGCGAGACCACCACACCACTGAAGGACAAGGCTCATAAAACACTTGGCAATAACATTTACTGGTTATATCCGTATCTTTTTTTTAGCTTTTGTTGATTGAAAGGATGTAAAAGCTTCAACAGATGTTTACTTTCACAGCAGCAGTGAGCACATATTATTTTTCATCAATTTCATCTTCAGACTGAAAATTCAAGCACATTTAGTGACGTTCCCACTGGTGGTCCCATGATCATTAAGAGCTGGAGCCCAAACACATTTCTAGCAAATTATCCACCTGAATAATTTAATTAAACATTTGATTGACTAAAACGTCCACACTGATGATTCGTTTTCATTTTCTAAAGTCAAAGGTCAGTATTTGTTTTTTGGTTCCAAAGAAACTTCTGAATGATGATCAAATCTGTACAAACTTCATATTCTCACATGTGAGACCTTTGAACATTTTGCACTTTTGTTGGAACATCACAACATGATGGACAAACCAGCTGCAGATTATTTGTCGTGACATGTCTCATCGATTTTATGAAGATGTTTGCAGCTCTGTTCTGTAAATTTGACCACGTTTCCAACTGAAATTGCTGTTTTTGCAATCAGAAGTATGTTGCAACCCTCGTTGATAAGGCAGTTTGAACGTTGGCTTTCGTAATCGACAGACATCTCCCCGTCTCCGTCAGGAAAACTGGTTTCAGAGAAGCACATCGTTGCTGGTCTGGAACCAAGAACCACTAGTTTCATGACTATCGAGACCACCTCTGATCTCTCTGCAGATGCTCCGTTCTGTTTGTTTAATAGATAATAGCAGAGCGGAGTATTACTGCTTCTGTTCTGCGTTTGCAGAAAGCGTTCGCTCCTGCATTCGAGAAGACCACACTAGGAGTCCAACTCCAGAATCCCTGGTGGGAGAGAGCTAAATTACAAGTGAGTAGTTCCTCATCCTGTGCCAGACTTAACTTAATACAATTCAAAGTGCTGCATAAAATGCATTGCAGCAAAACAAAACTAGCCAAGATTTAGCCCATCATTTCTGGTCGTGCTCGAAGTTCACAGGGTTCTGAAAGAGCTTTTTCAAGATCTCTGAGGTTCTAGGTAGACTTGTAGTCGAGACGCCTAAACCGAGACCGAGACATTACCGAGACCAGAAAGTATCAAGACCAAGACCAAGACTAGTTCAGCTCAAGACTGAGACCAAAACAAACCTAGTAATTTCCTGATCCTGCGTGATTGTATTCCATCATCCTGGTTCAGCTAGTTTCCATATGAGCTTGTTTTCAACTGCAGCACAATAACACAGAGAAGTGGATGATGATGTTGAACTCACTATAAATGTTTTCATCCATCAGCTGAGATCAGATATGTGTGGCAAATGCACTACCGCTATTTCTACACTATTGGAGGATTGACTCCAGTGCTTTTAAGGATTGACACGACTACTAACTAGTCTCAAAGTCCTCTAGCAGAATAACCAGCCTCCAACACCCCCCTCCACCTCAGAAAAGGAATGAATAGTAAATGTTACTGATTTAAATTGGACTTAATTTGGAGATGAAACCTGAATTTTAGATATTAAAGATACAATTATCAACTTGAAATAGTATAGTAATCAGATTACACCGTATATCAGCATCACTGAAATGGACCTGAAGCTTAATCAATCACAACGTCTACGTCACAACATCTAAATATTATTCATATATTTATTCAAACAAGGCCGTTATAAACACAAAACTGTAATAAAATACAGACACACATGCAGATGCACCAAATAATTAAATCAAATGCAAAATACAAATAGTTTACAAAACTGTACATTAACAAGAGGAAGAACTGCTGATCACCAGATTCTGTCACCTTGGTGCAACGACATCTCAGTTATCCAAGTCCGAGACCTGGCGAGACCGTGACGAAACCAAAACCACAAAAAAGTGGTCTTGAGACCAAGACCGGTCTTGAGAACTACAAGTTTAGTTCTCAGTGTAACCATCACTCCCTGTCTGCTCATTGGAGTTTCCTCAAATCGTTCACAATTCAGTAAGCATACATTAAATGTTTTAGCATTCGCCTCTCTGATTGTCCACAGGCACATCCTTCTACACTGGAAGTTGCCTAAAGCCCCCAGCAGAACAATCTTGGCAGGCCGACCTAATGTCATTCCTTAAATTAGAAAAAAAAAAAAAAAAATCAAATTTTCAATCCAAGGGTCAACTGAGAAATCCTATACTACATGCCAGCCTCTAATATAACTACAACCCATACGGTGTAGGAGGGAATAACACTGTCTGATTTTCTGTCCAGCTCTGCATCATATAACATCAACATGACTGGACAAACATAAGGTGGTTGGTGAGATTTTATGTTTGCCAAAGGAAGACCCACTGGGGTAGGATTAGGATACAACAATTCAAATTCATAAACTCAAAACGAGGTACAAAAAGAGGAACGTGGTGCAAATGAAAAAATGCGCAGAACAGCTGACTGAACCACAGTGTTTACGTCCATGGTTTAAACATACAGCGGGAACGGTAATGTGATATAATGTGGTTTATATCACTGTACAACGCTGTACATTACGAGACGTTTCTTTATTATATTTTAACGTTACAGTCAGCTTTTCGGTCTCTCTCTACATCCCGTGTGTCTGTCCATTGAGCTGTTACGCTGAGAGCGCCCCCTGCAGGTTTGGTAACTGGTTAGGAAGTGTTTTTCTTTTGAAGATGGTTTCTTGTTTTATATCGTTTTGTGCTTTGCATCGTTTCTCTATTTGCAGCGCGTTTGATGATGCTGCATTTGTCTTTGTTTTTTGCAGCACGTTTTTTCATTTGCACCACGTTCCTCTTTTTGTACCTCGTTTTGAGTTTGTGAATTTGAATCGTTTCTGTACTTGAATCCATTTTCCTTAACCAAGACGCATTAGGCCGTTGCAGTGCGTTTGGCCCTTGTCGGCCACCGTACTTTTCTACTTATTTGTTTATTTGAAAGAAAAAAATTCATGCATCTATTTGTAAAGGTCATGTAACATGATGTGATGTGTTTCAATAAACAGAATTTAAAAAAAGAAAAAAAAAGGCCAAACAAGGACAATAGAGGAAACCGGCGGTGACGCAGCAACATGACTAACGATGGCTGTCAAGTGTCTGGAAACATTATCCACAGAAGTTTCCCGAGTTGAAACCAGCAGCCAACGAGTGGCGCTTCCCCAGAAATGTCCCCCGATTTCTACGCCCCGCCGTAGCTCCAGCAGTGGCACCCACGAGCATTGTAAATCCCCCGGAGGCCTCGGGCACATTCCCATCAGCCTTCAGACAAGCTGCCGTCACACCTCGTTTAGGAAAAAACAAACCCTCAGTCATCTCCGCCCGCGTTGAGAAACTATCTGCTGACCTTCTTTCCCTCCCCGAGGTCATCCGGGGGCCAGTTCCTAGACACATCACCAACTTCCTCACACAAAGTTACTGTTCTGGTTTCAGAAGGAGCCACTGCACTGAAGCGGCCCCCGCCGTCTCGGAGCGGCGAGGGCAGTTAACTACACTCTCTCATCTACCTCCAGGCTCACCTGTTCACTGAACCACAGTGGCGACCTGCGGCCGCCCGAACGAGACACAAGTCCCTGACACTCGTGGTAAAAGTGACTTCAATCACAAGGGCTTCGGCCCTCGTCACTACAACATCAGCTGACCTGCCGTGGTAAAAGTGACTTCAATCACAAGGGCTTCGGCCCTCATCACAACAACATCAGCTGACCTGCCGTCTCTTCAAACAAGGAGATCTCAGGAGAAACCTTTCTCCCACATTGGTCCTCAATGGTGCCATAAGCCGAGCCGTCCTTGTCTATGTTGAAGAAGCTCTGGAAAACTGTCCTCTTCCAAGAGCATCCCCTTGTTGTGAACCGCATTCTCTCATCCACGTCCTGACCCACAAAACCCTAGCACAAAAACTGACTACCATAAAGTGTGGGATAATAAAAAGCATGCAACTCAGATATCTGAATCAGAATCAGCCAAGTTTGAACATGCCAGACAGGGAATTTGACTCCGGTTATTTCACTCACTGTACCCAGATTTAAATAATAATCCTATTAACATATATACAATTTAAAAAAAAGTGAAAGGTGCAGCAGTATTAGGTAGACATGGTTATTGAAAGGTGCATTGTTACAGCATATGATTGTGGTTATTATTATTATTATTATTATTATTGCACAGTGATTGATTATTCTGAGACTATGAGTGATGAGTTCATCAGAGCAACAGCTTGGGGGAAGAAACTGGAAGAAATATAAAGAATCTCAACCGATACACAAAACACACTGAATGTTAAGGAAAAACGGGAATTTGAACTAAATATTATAATTGAAGATAATCTGTGGGAAGAATTATGTGTGGACAGTCACAAGGGATTAAAAAGTCAATTATGGAAAGAGTTTAAATGGAAATTAAAAACTAGATATTTTAACACTCCTCTGAATATTTTTTTGTTTATTAAGACACCTTTGATTGAAATGTGTTGGAGGAATTCGGGATTATGCGCATATCTTTTGGGACTGTCCAATAATTTCCAATCCAATAAAGTGTTTTGGAAAAATGTCGAAGCAGAAATTAAAAATATTGTCAAAGTTAATTTTCCTCTGGATCCTACGGTGTACTTGTTGGGAGCTGTAAAAAAGGAAACATATAATGCCCAACAGAGATACATACTGCTGATTTTGTTACTGATTGACAAAAAATGATTAGTGTGAATTGGAAGGGCACTAAATCACCGACGATAATGCAGTGGAGCAGAGACTGAAGCAGGTTTATCATGGAACAGATGACCGCAAGGCTACAAATGAAAATGGAGACTTTTGACCAAAGATGGGGTGATGTTGTGTCGTATCTGGATACTGATGCAAATGGGTTGTTGTAAAAGAAGGGGAATTGTCGTCTAATAATTAATTTTGCAGTCTGTATTTATGTCAGCCTAGTAGGCACTTTTTGATTGTATGTGTGTAGGAGGAAAGGTTCTGTTATTTGTGAAAAAGGAAAAAATAAATCGTTTAAAAAAAAAAAAGGTGAGATAGTGAAATGTGTTGATACATACAAATATATTGGTAGTTATTGACAGTTTTCTGACATTTGAGGCAAATTGTGAGACTGTTTATAAAAAGGGTAACCAACATATTTTTTGCCTGAAAAAACTGCCATCTTTTCATATCCACAAAACACTGTTGACCCTTTTTTAATCGAGCTTTCATTGAATCGGTTTTATCCTTGTGCATGGTGTCTTGGTTTGGAAATTTGTCTCTTAGAAATAAGAAGAGTCTGAACCAAATAGTGAAGTGGTCCAGTAAGATAACGAGAGAGCAGCAGATGAATACAGACAGATACAAACATGTCTGGATCTATTTTAAAAGTCTCATCCACTACATGACCACTTCCTGCTACAACAGTCCGGATGCAGATACAGGTATATACCACAATGCAAAACCAACGTTGTAAACATAGTTTTATACCTGCTGCTATAACCCTCCTGAATAAACAGATATGGTTTTAGCCTTTTATGTTGTGATTATGGTTTATGTTCATGTTGTATGCATGCACTGATGGTTTCATGTGGCTGGACTTGCTAGACCACTTTATTGCAAAGCAAATTTACCTTCGGGTTCAATAAAGCTGAACTGAACTGAACCTTACCCCCACCTGAATGCAGCCTCACCTGCACTTACTCCTCAGTTTACAGTTTTATTGCGGCTTCACTGTGTTTGTCTTTAAATAAAAGCATCTACTAAATGTGATATGATGATTAAAGACGGGTGAAGAGAGGTACGAGATTAAAGCCTAACTTTAATCAGACTGTCCATCTCTCAAGGGCCACGATAATGTTAACTGTTAGCTTTTCAGCCAAAGAACATGCTTCATTTAGTGAAAGAAACTTCCCCTGCAAGACACAAGAAAGATTTGTATACAACCACGAGCAGGACAAGCTGCAGCGTCACACAGTAGAGAAGCTGCGATCGTTACAACACGGAGGGAAAGAGCGCTGCCAAGGAATATAATTACACCATCACACGCTGCTGAGAAATATGACGTCTTGTTTGTCTCTATTGATTTAGAAATACCGGGTGTAAGAATTAGTAGCAATTACCATGTCTGAACTGCTTTTTATTATCGCCAACAACTATAAAATACATATATTTTTGTTCTAAATGCAGCTTATTGATTGAACGCTGCAACTGGAAGAAAATCCACCAAAGTCAGATTTGTTTTAGTTTTATTTTGTTGATGAAAACTGACCTCAAACTGTTAAATCTGATAAACCATTTAAGACTTAAATATTTAATACAACGTAAGCCTCAGCCTGCCAACTGGTGCAGGACTTCAACGTGCAGGCAAAGCCGTGAGGGAGTTTCATAGGGATGTTACCTGAAATTCGGTGCAGACGCCCATTCCAGAGCCAGACAGGCCAGGTCCAGGGCGGCGTAGGCCAGCAGGTAGAAAACAGTCACCACAGCCGCCACGGCGTTGAGATGGCCTGCAAACACCACACACTGGACACAAACACCCCCCGGTGAGGACGCAGCTCCCGACTCTGACGTCACAAAGCTGCACTCTACAGGGACCCACCTGTCCAAGGCCCCAGGTGTACAGCACCGCCATCCACGGGTTCCCGGAGCTGGACGTGATGGTCGCCGGGGCCAGCGGCAAACCTGCGAGGAACGCACAAGTCTTTTAGGAAAGTTAAGTTTAGAGTTTATTTTACAAATAATTAAAAAAAAAACACAAATACAGATAATAATCAATTGAGGTTTGTAAAATGGGACTCCCCAGAAGCTACTGTAGCTTATGAATAGGGGCCCAGTCACACAGCAGAACAACTATAAATTACACATATAATACATATACATACAATATATAACCTTATAATCTAAATAAGAGAAAAAAAAAGAAAAAAAAACCCTGAGACCTCCTCAGATTTCCTAGATACAAATACATTCTTATAAAAATAATACATCAGGTATTGGTACATAAAAAATTTAATAAGAGACATAATTTAATAACAATTTTTGTTTTAGTCTTTTTTTTTAAATTGAGAGAGAAAGAAAGAAAGAAAGAAAGAAAGAAAGAAAGAAAGAAAGAAAGAAAGAAAGAAAGAAAGAAAGAAAGAAAGAAAGAAAGAAAGAAAGAAAGAAAGAAAGAAAGAAAGAAAGAAAGAAAGAAAGAAAGAAAGAAAGAAAGAAAGAAAGAAAGAAAGAAAGAAAGAAAGAAAGAAAGAAAGAAAGAAAGAAAGAAAGAAAGAAAGAAAGAAAGAAAGAAAGAAAGAAAATTACAAAAGGAAAAAAGAAAAGTCTGCCTTACCGAAGAGGCCGTCCAGGGCGAGAGCGTGGAGGATGCGGGACGCTCCGATCATCGCGCACATCGCTGCCGACAGAGAGGCGCAGTATATCCCGATGGTGACCAGCGGTGACCACAAGCTAATTCGCTGGAAGAACCCGTAATCCTGGATCAGCAAGGTCCTAGAAACACAGGTAAACAGGATTTATCACTAGTTTCAAGATGCTTCATTAAATAAAACGTGACCTGTAAGCGTTGTCAGACCTGTCGCAGGTGGCGCTGACCAAGATGAAGAGGAGGACGTAGACGGTGAAGGTGTAAAAGACGGCTACGATGGTGCCCTTGGGGATGGAGATGCTCGGCGTCTTCAGCTCACCTTCAGAGGTGTGCAGGAAAGGTACAACATCAGCGTGTTTATCTGAGCAGCTTTTCAAGCACATTTGCTATTATTTTGTATTTATAAATTCTCTTCTACTTTGTTTACAATGGTAAATGTATTGTTTAGTGATTATTATTGTCTCTTTTTTATGTTATTGATTTATTGTTCTGCTGTTTTATTTTATTTTATTTTTGTGTGCTTATGTTCGAATGAAAAGATATCAATCAATCCATTAATTCTTCCATCGAACAAAGAAAACTCACCATGGTCGCTGAAATAAGCTGAAACTGACAAAAGTAATAATGAAAACGAAAACCAGACGCTTCTAAAGTTGAGTTTCAACAGAATCATCAAAAACATAAATTAAACTGGCCCTAATCAATAGTATCTGCAACTGTTGAAACTTCTCCACCGGAGTACGTTGGCCCACTCTCGAGGGAACAAACCGCTCCAGGTGTCTCAGGTTGAAGGGTTTCTTCTCCAGGCTGCAGGTTTCAGCTCGTCCACCAGATGTTTGAGGATTTTAGATCAGGACTCGAGGAAGGACGCTGCAGAAAAGTCCCGTATTCTCTTCTCAGGCGTTCTTGTGTGTTTTCAGTTGTGTTTTGAGTCATTATCCTGTTTGAGGACAGATATCCAAGCATTACAGTACCTGCAACTGAGACCCGGTTCTCTGATGCTTGGCGGCACATTACGACCCAGGACACCCTGGCAGCCTTCAGATTTTATTTCACCAGCACAGATTTGAGACGACTCGCACCAGACGCGGCAAAGAAGCTCCAGAACATCGTTCAACGCCTCATTTTTGTATCTGTGAATGCAACTTGCCAAAAATACCTAGTTTTGTCTCCCAGAAACTTCGTGGTTTCTCACTTTTTCCTGACGTTTTTTTCCAACAGCGGCATCCTCCTCAGTCATCGGCTTTGGTCCAAACAGTGTTGGACGCTGTGATCTGACACCGATGGACCTTGGAGACCTTTGAGTTCACCTTGAATCTCTTTGGAAGTTGATCTGGGCTTATTGATCAGCATTTGTAATATAAATCTCTTCAGTTTGTCATCATTCTTCCTCTTGTTGCCACATCCAGGGACGTCAGCCGGTCCTCTGGACCCTGAACCTCTGTAGGAACATCCACCTGTGATGTTAAATAATTTATCCTGCCCAGTTTCATCATTATTATGAATTATGAATTATTATTATTATTATTATTATTATTATTTTTAATAATTCCGTTGAACCACAATTCAAAAGCAATGTCTGATTTTTATCATTTATTACCATTTTTGCCACTTTCAAGTTATATCCGTGTCCACTGTGGTTTTTTTCTGTCTTTAATGGAAGAAGAGGAACAAACGAATCACAGTGTGCAGCAGTTTCGTGTGACGCTTGAAACGGCACGGCTGCTTTCAAAATAAACCTCAATATTTCAAGCACTGAAGCTTATTAGACAAATAAATCTACTGTATTAAAGTTAAATGCTTTATTTTACCACAGAAGATGCAAAAAATGCTGTCTCCCATTAAAATAGCATTCATTGCTATTGGGGTGCTGGGTGGCACAGTGGATAAAGCAAGCGGCCGATATACTGAGGCTACCGTCCTCCTGCAGCGGTCGCAGGTTCGAGTCCCGGCCTGTGGCCTTTGTTGCACGTCATCCCCATTCTCTTTCTGTACCCCTTTCATGTCTACACTTTGAATAAAGGCCAATAGAGCCACAACATCTTTAAAAAAGAAAAAATTAAAATAGCATTCATTGAAATGGGTCTAATTAAAAGAATAAAAGGATGTAAATACTTAAAGGAGCATGAGGCTCCCTTTAAGAAATGAGACTCGTTAGCGCCACCCTTCGCCACGAAGGCCGTTGGGGGTACTGCAGCCAACAGAGAAGCCGGCACGGGAGAACGGGGAGAACGCATATGCAGCGTCATGTGACGTCACATCAGCAGGACAGCGCGGGAAATTCCGGCCCGGAATTGCAGCACATTTTGCAGCACACAGCCTGTTCAAGGCAACGGAGAGATACACTAGAGGGCTCATTCTTTTTGGTTTGGAACGCTTCATCTGACATTATTCCTAGAAAACTTAAAACGTATACAATTTTTTTTCATAAATCCTGCCTCAATCCTGCCTCATGCTCCTTTAAAGCCATGATTGCAAACCTGACATGTTGGCCCCAGCCATGATCCCGGTGCAGCTGGTGAACATGACGGCAAACACGGTGGAAAAGGACATGACAGTGTTGGTGCTGTAGTCCAACGAGTAACCAGCTGCAGAGACAAACAAAGAAAAGAGGAACAACGTCCAGATGTTTAACCAACGCTGCTAACTTTGTACCATCCTGCCCCTCGTGCACTTTCACAGCCCCACTCACAGCCCAGGTTGCTCCTCAGGGTCTGGGCGCTGAAGCCCGTGTAGCTGGCGTTGTAGCGCAGCGTCTGGTTGGCAGGCCCCGGGTGGGTGATGTTGAAGTCGCGGGGCTTGACGGCCACGGAGCTGATGAAGATGGACAGCAGCGACACGGTGACCACCAGCAGGATGACGAAGGCCGTGCGGGAGTAGATGTGAGCGCCCACCAGACAGACGAAGAGACACAGCAGCAGGATCACCGAGGCGTACAGGACCGTGTACCAGTAGCCTTGCGGGAGAACCCGCACCCCCTGGGACACGGACGACTCTGGGGGAGACGGGAAAGACAGGGACGATGAAGCGGCGGGTAACTTGGGAGGAGAAGTGCTGAAAAGACTCGAGAACAAACACTTGCCTGGATCTGCACCGAACATGTCCAGTATGGCCTCCACCAGGCCGAGCACATACTCCCCGCACGCAAACACTTTGGCCAGGAAGAACATCAGGCCGATGCTTCCTCCGAACTCAGGCCCCAAAGACCGGCTGATCATGTCTGGTTTCTCCTAGTTAAGCCTAATTTAATCAAACTTGAGTTATAATGCAGAAATCAGAATAATGCAGAAATATATATACAGAACATATATATACAGAAAAAATTTGAAAAAGGAGCAAATAGGTATAATTTAAAAGGAACAGAGATCTTTAAAAAAAACTAAATTCAGGACAAAATTAATGGAACGTTGTGTTTCTGTAAAGGTATCAGTTTGGACAATCTGGATACAGAAGCCAAAGAATGCAAATCAAACATTACATTTAAAAGAATAATGAAAGCCAGTTTGATGAAGAAATAGCATGATAATTGTTAAGTTAGGTGGATTTTCTTTTTTTTTCTCTCTCTTTTTAGCACCAGTCGTATTATTTTTCTTTGAATCAAAAAAGAATACGACTATCTGTGTTTGACGACAGCTATTTTGTGTTATTTTATAACTTTGTTGTAGTTTTGGTTTTGTCTTTTTTTGTTTGTTTGTTTTTTTTTTTTTTTAATTACGTTTAATGGAAAGTGGTTTTTTTTTATTTGCGTAATTTGTTCTTTTTATCATTACATTAATTGAAATTTGATTTCTTAGGAAAAAGGGACGGATAAAATAAGTTTAGTCTTCTTTCTGTTCCCTTTCATTCAAGGAAAGAGATTTGTTGTAATTATATTGAACTGTTTTGTTTTTCTTTTAATGAATGAAATAAAGAAATGATGATGATGATGATTTTATTATTAATTATTTTGTTTTATCTGCTGGTTGGTAAGGATACAGTAGGCCCCGCCTCCTTGAATGGCCCCATTGGTGGAAATGGCACAGATGGAGAGTATTGTGAGGGATATGATGGTGTAGGCCACCAGCACCATTAGAAGACCCTGCAGCAGTCCCGCATGACCGACCACGAAGCCTGCACGGGGCAGATCACGACGCTGTGACTCACTTCAGCACAATGACTCAGTTATCCTGTGAATGCATCACCCAGACATCCACGAGCCGGGCGGCCTCTGCTCGAGGCCCGCAGCACTCACCTGTCCTCAGGAACAGCACGATGCTGAACATGGACAGGATGGTCGGCACCATCACCCCGAAGAAGGTGTTGAGTTTGCGCGGGTCCGGGCTCGGCGGCGCAGAGTCGGGGTCCTGGGGGGGGTCTGACGTGGCTCCGCATTTCGTGGCGGTGGCAGTCAGACCACAGACTCCCGAGGTGATGAGAGGGGTGTGTTCGTTCAGCATGGCGCTCCAGGTCGACCTGCCTGCCCTGCGGAAAGGAAGAGATGCTCAGGACTGAACATGATCTCCGTCACCTCCTCCTGCTCATCTGCTCTGAGCTTCTGCATAAAACAGACCACTTTCCTTTATTAAGCCCTGCAGGCGACATTCACCCTCCCAGCTCGGTTTAGCAGTCTGTTCGATACCCATTAATGGTCCAACACCAGGCCTACTGCTGTGCTGCCTTTGATAGTCATTTCCTCTCAATGCAAAGATACAAGTCCATGATTCTGCAAGTGGGTCGTAATTATGGTCTGGAACATGGGATTTATGAAAAAAAAAGCCTTGCCGTGATGCAATAATTAAAAAATAATAACTATTTATACCCTGAAAATAGTGCAAAGACAGTGCATGAATCTTGAAATGCATAGGAGTTGCTGGGAGACTAAAATGTTGTGTAAAAAAACAACGACAAACTGGAATAAGAGTTTAACTCCTTGATGAACGTCAAGTCCAACTTAAACAGTCTTAGGTGATCCGATCAAGATCCTGTGAGGGGTTCAGGACTGCCTCTGAAAAGCACCATCAGCAGACGCAGCGCGTTGCTCCATCCAGTTATAAGTCTAGAAAAAGTTAGACGTTGACAAACCACATCCTGCAAACGTGACAGTGACATGGCTGTAGTGAGAAAGAGTCAAACTGTCACTGGACTTTCTGTGATCTGCAGAACCTAACATTTCCTCTTCTATGTGCGTTAAGCTGTTCTGTAAATCAGACTATTGGAGAATCAGTTCTACTTTAGTTGAATACTATAAACATAAGAACTTGCCGTTTTCTCAGCAAACGTGCTGATAAGGAGACCGCCTGCAGGGGACAGGATGGGCCCCGCCCTGTGTCGAGGCCATTTGGAGGTACTTTCTGAATTTTTTCAACATTTTTTTTCTCAATCTTGTAAAGACGCAAAAAACTGTTCTTTCCTCATTTTTTGTTCATGCTGTCTTCGGATCATCCTAAAAAAGGTCTCGGTCATGTGCACCAGCACCCCCGGCACTAGCAGCAGCACATGACCGGGGAAACTTATAGACAGATAAAGCTGCTGTCTGACCTTTTAGTAATTTGGGGGAGGTTTAAGTCTCACTGATGGGTGTTTTTTATTTAAGTTCAAAAGAAAACTGTGGATCAAACACTGAGAGGCCCCCAGAGAAAATGACAATCAAGCATGCACCTCCTGCTCACGCTGGAGGTTGGTATTTGCAGTCAGCTGATTCACAGCTGCCCGTTTGTTTTTACACGCAGCTCCAACCAAAGAGGAACCGCGGCAGTGAGGCCTCGCTGGGTGCAGGTGGTCTCGCAGGTCCGGCCTCGGAGGTCCGGCCTCGGTCGTCATCCTCAACACTACAGCTCTGGAGGAGCTCAGCTACAACTACACTAAGTTGAGATGAGAATCTGATTATTTGGTCGCATTTGAGATCAGCATTGATTTCTCAAGAAAACTAGTTTCTAAGATTGAACAATTTTTTTTTTAAAGTACAGTACCATGCAAAAGTCTTAGGCACCGCTAGTCTGAAGATTTAAAGACATTCATATTTGTGTTTAAGCCTCTTTGTTGTGATATAAACTAGGGATCAAAGATCTGATATCAGGATCAGATATCAGTCCTGATATCGATGAAATATCTGCACCGATTATTGTCAAACGAAACCACTTCACTTTAACTTTACTGTGTTTGTTTGTTTACCTCTGCTGGACAGACTAAATGTTTGCTCTTTCTAACAAACTACAGTTCATTGCACAACATCTCTGTTATTTTGTTACATTTCATCTCAGGAAGTTATTTTTAAGGTTTAGTTTAAAAACAAGCATTGAAGGATTCATTAATTCAGATCAGGATCAGGTATTGACCGATAAGCAGATGCCAGTTATACTATTACACACATACTTCAAATCAGCTTTGCTCACCAGGAAGTATATGTTGGAAAAAGTGGATCCGTGCACATCTAACAGCAACTGTCCAGCACAGAGGTGTGTGTGTGTGTGTGTGGGGGGCAGTTTGGGTTTGTTTTGCAGCTACTGGGACACTTTAAGGTCATTGACTCAATCACGACCTTGTCTGTTCATGTCATTCCAGTAAAACACTGGGGTGCCAAGACTTTTAAGCAGAAGAGGCACAGTAAAGGCTGATTTATGGTTCCGCGTTACACCAACGCAGAGCCTACGGCGTAGGGTACGCGGCGATTTAACGCAGAACCATAATTCAGCCTTAAATAGTCAATTTGCCAGAGCCCAAAATTTCACTGGTCAGTACCACTCAAGGTGACAAAACTTACTTATGATTTTTGAAAAGATCCATGTCTATAGATGATATTTTGGTATGATAACCCTTTCTGAGTGGCAGCTATATCATAGTTATCAGCTCATGAAGTTCAGAAAACTACATTTTAGATGCTGGTGCAAATCCTGGTTTAGACTCATGTACAGGATATCTGTCAATGTTTCACAATATTGTCTTTGGTATCATTTTAAGCATTCATTCAAGCTAAGATGTGAATCTTTCTGACCAACATAGAGGTCACTGCAGCTCTTTAAACTATAAACAACACACTTTTTACACAATTTTCGCCTTAATGATATACTATCTTTTAGCCCTGTGTCATCTAGGAACAACAGAGACACAAAATACAAAAACTGGAATACTCACAGGACAATAAGGATTCAGGAAATGCATAATATACCCCTACTATATCATTGTTACAGGTCATTGTGAGCCTTAAACTAGAAGAGCATCATTAGGCTCCTATGAAACTATAACAGCCACTAGGCTGATGTCACAAACTGGTCTTTTTAACAGCTTGTGCTTTTTATTATTTTACTTCTTTTCTTATTCTTACCTATTTGTTATTATGTCTTGCCGCTTTTAATGTCAATGTAAAGCACTTTGAATTACCTTGTGTTGAATTGTGCTATATAAATAAATTTGCCTTGCCTTGCCTTATCATGCAAATACAGGACATAAAAGGACACCACAATGAGAAGAGGAACCAGCTTAGTTTTATAAACAAGCATCTAAAATATAATTTTCTGAAGGGGGTGGGTAACTAAACTTCATGAGCTGATAACTATGATACAGCTGCCACTCAGGAAACCAAAATATAATCTACAGACATGGATCTTTTCAAAAATTATAAGCAAGTTTGTCACCTTGAGTGGTACTGATATCTGGAATGGCCCATAGACTATAAAGTGGGACGAGCTTAGATCCCATCCGGGCCTGAGACCTGCTCATATTCACAGCAGGGAAGTTGTGGTTGGTGTGCCGGTGTGTCCAGTTCCTGTATGTGATGGAGCTGGACGTGTGTGTGAGGTCATGTCCTGGAGGAGACGCTCCGTGACGCACCGAGCCCGTGATGCTGCCCACGGCCACGCACATGCACCAGGACAGGTGGGGCATGCATGGCAGGCTGGCGTGTTTGCGTGTTTTCAGGTGCGCAGATGTAAAAGTGTGGCCTCTCCCACTGAGGGGAGGGAAGTTGCCGCGCAGTTTGGGTCAAAATACAACAACACAGCTGTCAAGTGTGACTGAACTGAACTCAACATCCAGGATGTTAGTAAACAAGACGACTTTACCTCACTGAAGCTCAGATTAGCCCACTTCCTGCTTCACAGAGCGCTTATTTCTTTGGTGGGTCCCCTCCTGCAGCTGGAGCGCGTCCCGGAGCGGACGCGCAGAAATGACTGCAGCACGCCGGTGGACCGGGCTGCCAGGGAGGAGCCGGGGGGAGCCGGGGGGAGCTGCTGGGATGCTGTCCGGGAGGTCTGCTGTCCAATGACCACACATCAGAACTGGCCCGCCTCGGTTCCACGGTTATTTGTTCAAAAGTGTCACGGGAGCGCAGAAACGAGCCATGTGACGTAGGAAAGGGGGCGTGGAAATGACCCCGGTGGACTGCTGTTGGCCCGAGATAACCACGCCCCCTTCCATGGGCGGGGCTAACGCCCTCTCATCTCATCCACTCATTAATAACATGACATGTGTGTTTAAAGGTATAACTGTCTGCTTTAGATGTTAATGTGCCTTTTAATAGGAATTACATTCGATGAAGGAGGGATACATGCAGAAGGCTGTGAAGGGAGCATGGGCTGTAATACCTGGTGATCCCACCAGGGGTCACTGTCTGACAACACGGAACACGGAAGAGCTCAGATGAAAAGATTATTGACAATCAAATAGACTATATATATATATATATATATATATATATATATATATATATATATATATATATATATATATATATATATATATATTTGTGTATATATGTCTATATGTATATATGTATACACACACATATATATATATATATATATATATATATATATATATATATATATATATATATATATATATATATATATATATATATATATATATATATATATATATATATATACACACAGACATATACAGTACAGACCAAAAGTTTGGACACACTTCCCCATTTGTTTGAATGAGAAGATGTACTTTTGGTCTGTACTGTGTATATGTGTGTGTGTCTGTATATATATATATATATATATATATATATATATATATATATATATATATATATATATATATATATATATATATATATATATATATATATATATATATATATATATATATATATATACATGTATATATATCCATACATGTGCTTAAAAAAACTTGAAATGCCATGAAATATGACAGATGTCAGACTGCTTTTCCTTTTATGACCGATTTAAAAATATCTATCACATGTGACCTGGAGGGTTCATATTGTCACATTGCCCTTAGTTGTGGTAACAGAAATTATTGATTGTGCCAACACATTTGACACTAAAATGTCAGATAAGCACAGAGATGTCATTCATTGACTCCAGCAGACAAAGGCTAAATATAACACATTTGGATGCAAAACTATTTTCTCTCATACAAAAAAATATGAAGAAACATCCAAATTAAGACTAGCCTAGAGCGTTGGGTTCCAGCTGTTCTGGTTTCAGCTCTGGCATAGCTCCTCCCAGTTGTTGTTTCAGTTGCAACACTTGGAATGAGGATGTTAGGACATATTTGATAAGAAAAAATATAGATTAATATCATTTAGCATCATGGGTTTGCAGAACCTAAGCCAGCCGAGCTGAAATAGGCTTTAAAAGTACTCCTGAAAATGTATGAGTCACGTTGGCGGTGGGGGTGGGGGAGGTTATCTGGTTCACCCTATAAAATCTAAGCATAAGACACAACAACGTGCACCTCTGCTGAGACGAAGCGGTATTAAGGGACTGTATCAGTCAGTAGCACAGTATTGTCTGAGGCTCTTTGGCAACACAACCGTCACCTGCCCCCGTGTGGTAGGAAGTGGTATTGCTACGTAGAGTAGCTTTAATAAAATGATTCAATAATAAATATGGGTGATCTTTAAAATAAAAAGGAAAAACAAGTCTAGGTGTGTCTAATGATAATAAAGTAGTGGATTATATGTTTAAGGATCCATGCTACAAGTTGATTCATTTTCTCCAACAACCAGAGAAATTACATAAATGTAAGCTTGAACTGTCCCAGATGTGTTTCAGATGCAGCACTGAAACTCTTGCATCATGGTGGGGGTGTTTGGTGTGAACTCGGTGACACGTTGTCTAAGGTTGTGCAGGTTCTGCTCCCTTTGGACCTACATCTCTATTTACAATCTGAAGAAAGGCCTTCTTTATATCCATCATCGGGGTGTTGCTACTGTGGAAACTGGATTGATGAGCTTTTATGACTTTATATTGTAAATGTGCAATAACTATTGGAACATGTCTAGCATATCTTTGTTTTATTATTTATATTTTACTTACCTTACTTTTATTTTTTCTGCACTTTATCTATATACGGACCAGCACCTTTGATACAGTACCTGTAATTTGGTTGTACACGAACAATGAGAATAAATAATTTTTTTTTTCATTTCATTTCATTTATTCCATTCATGGTATATCTTCTTAACAATGTTGTACAAAATTTCAAGAAGTACACATTATCACCATGAAAGAAAAGGAGCAGGAAGAAGAAAACGTATGATACCTGCCCCTCTCTGTTAATACAATTACATTGACTTGCTGAACCAATCTATGTATACATATATAAACAAGAAAACAAACAAAAATACCACTTCTATCTATTTTTTTCTCTTTCTCCTTCTTCTTTTTTGTAGGCACTTATCTTTTCTTTTTTAAACATTTTCTTAAGCTGACACAAACTTGTGCAACTTTTCAGTTCCTTGCTTTGTCTATGCCATATTTTTATACCTGTAACAGAAATACACATTTGTTTTATGTTTAGCCTTGCAAAAGTATGTTTGAAATCAAATTTAAGTCTGTTATCCTCATCCTCCAATCTGAACAAATTTTGTAACTGTTCTGGTAATGATCTTTTTTTTGCTTTAAACATTATATAATCTTTTTTTACATTATTAAAACTATAGGCTATGGCCCATAATCCTGAAACCACTCAGGACCAGAACCGAGCCCACTCTGGACCTGCTTTTATTTATATAACCAGTACTCGAGTTGAGGGGGGATGAGGGGGGATGGCATCCCCCCTGAAATAAAAACAGTCAAAATCATCCCCCTGTAAAACTGCCATCCCCCCTTTCCATCCCTTATGTCATTTCATCAATGAATGTGGTTTTACTGCTATTTCAACATTTAGAGTCATCACCAGAAGAATAACACCAGAAAAATAACTTATTTGACAATTTTCACCTGTTTCAAGTCAATTTTCACTTGAAATAAGTAGATTTTTCTACTTATTTTAAGTGAAAATCTACTTGAAACAGGTGAAAATTGTTGTTTTTTTCAGTGATGAGTCTTGTTTTAAGTATAATGAGATTTTTTTTTAGTAAAATGAGACATTTTAACTAGAACTAAGACAAATATTCTTGTTAAGATTTTGAGTTTTTGCAGTGATCCATTTTACGTATCCTGTGAAGGACAGAGTCATATTGATAAGTTCAGAAAACTGTTTTTTATTGTTGTGTTTTGATGTATTTGATGTAAGCCCAGTGGATATTTAAAGCTTACAGAATGCTGCATTTAACTGCTGCTATGTCATTCCTGCAGTATTTCTGCAGGTGTTTTGGTCAGTGCTATTATTGGTATTATATTATATTATTTGTAATCAACACAAATTATCTGTCCCCATATGATAAAATCCACCATCCCCCCTGATTTTTTTTTTTTACAACTCGAGTACTGTATATAACTGCAGCATTTCAACATTTTAAAATGTCTGAATCACATTCAGGGATCTTTTGAAATGAGGATGGCTGGAGTGGTCTGCTTAGGGAGGGGGGGCATGAGATTTTACTAGGAGGTGGGTGTGGTTGAAACGTGCTTCATGGTCGGATCTGGAGATCCCACCAGCGGTCAGCGCGTGATCCTGCACCCTGATCCTCGATGATGACATTCACACAGAAACAGGACACGAGTGGATGCAGAGGTCGCCGCCTGTGAGAGAGAGACAGAGAGAAAGAGAGAGAGAGAGAGAGAGAGAGAGAGAGAGGAAAATCCACGCAGGCTGATTCTCCTGCAGAATCGATCCTCGCATCCAGCCGCCTCTTTCTCATCTGTCAGGGTTTTTTTTTCCCTCCCTCCTTCTCTCTCTCTCTTTTCCCAGATTCGGCTGGGCTCGGCTCCGTGGTCGCAGCGGAAGGCGGCAGCGCTGATGAAGTGTCGGCAGAGGGAGGAGGCGACCAGAGGGAGGAAGGAAACCAGGATCACGTCACGAAGACTCGGAGTAAAAACAGGCTGAGCAGCCTTTAATGGACGATCCTTGAGCTGAGGGACGCTCCTATTCGCCTTTTTTTTTCTCTTCCTTCCTGCGCGTTTGGACGAAGATGTTTTTGTTAATTTGCCGGCCTTAGAATAAAAAAGGAAAAATAAAAAAAAAAGGAGCGCAGCGATCCTGGGAAGGGAGGAAGCGGCCGCGCAGGGGGAGCAGATCTCATCTTTTTTTTTTTCTGGATCTTTCACGAGAGCAAAAAAACGCCGAGAAATGGAAATGTGTGCAGCCTGATCGTGACAAACGGACCTTTTTTTTTCTCCCCCCCCTCTTCGTGAAGCCGGACCTCCCCTGAACCTCGTCTTGGATGCGTGAGAGGGACACGCGTTTAGAGAAAACCTCCAAGGGCCTCGCCGCGCGTCGCAACCGTCGGGAGCTTTACCAGGTAAGCCTGATTTATGGTTCTGCGTTAAATCGACGCAGAGCCTACGCCGTATGCTCTGCGTCGATTAAACGCAGAACCATAAATCAGGGGGGGCAGTGAGGGCCTCCGTGGCCGTGGGGCCACTCCTCTGATGATGTGCGGCCTGCAGAGAAATAAAATCCCCGTGAAAAGCCGTCTCGTCTTCACCGTGGACTTTATTTCCGTGGGCAGGCCTGCCTACACATACACATGCATTCATTTTCTGTGACTTGTGACATCTGATCTCTCCGGTGGCATTGAGCTATGTTGTTGTAGATGCACATCAGTCCAGAGGGGTGGGTGGGGCCCCCCCACTCCACCACTCCACTCCGAGCATCCCTCAATTTCTGTCACATTGTGCCTTTTTTGAGGGCTTGTTTCATAACCACACACCCTCCTGTCTCCCTGCCACTTCACCAGCATCCCTGATGCTCAAATAGGCGCATCCCAGCATCTTTCTGGACTCATCCAGGCCTCCTCCTCCTCATCATCCTCCTCCTCATCCTCCTCATCCTCCTCATTCTCATCTTATCTTCTCCTCTGGCTAAATGAGCAGCTGTGCCAGGAGACCGAGACCCACAATGCACCCCCTTTTTTTTTGGCTTTTCCATTAGTGCTGTGTGATCCATCTGGTCTCGAGCCCCCCTCCCTCTCAGCCCCCCCCCCCCCCCCCCAGGGGAACTAGTCATCCACTAGAGCTGGATGTATACCCTTCCTCGCAGTGGGCACCCTGCGTTGCATGCATGCATGCGTGCAGCGGATGATTTTCAGAAATTTGAATTGCGGCACAAATGCAAATACAGGCTCCCTGCTGGGAAAACCGTTTCAATGCGGAGCTGTGTTCCTACCAGGAACAGGAAATTCAGCCTGTCGTCTCCTGGTGTCGTGCCAGGGACCGGTTGCTGATAGGTGATCAGTTTCAGTCCTCTTTAGAGAAATATCCTGTGTCTGTAGAGAAGCTGGCAGGTCAGTAGTAGCTTAGTCATTCCAGATGATTCCCCTCACTCAAACCAGGCATGGTTAGCCATAAACAGATTACAAGTGTTTTTCTCACTGTGGCTTCAGTAATCCACAGGGATTAAAAATCCTGCTTCTATGTAATTATTTATTGCCCCAAATCAAGAGGCAAAATAACCGTTCTAATTGAGCGATTTTCACCTAATTCAACATCTTTTTTTTCTGCTGAATGTTGACCTCTGGATTACTGGATTATGAGAACATGTGGAAGTGTGTAAATCCCTGACAGATGGGACTTCCACAGGCCGTGGGTTTGTTGAGATGCATGCGCAGGTTCTGGCCGCTGAAGTTGTGCTCCGACCAACAGGTGACAGCTCGGGACTAAGTCAAGATGAGTGAGCTGGAGCAGCTTCGCCAGGAGGCCGAGCAGCTCAGGAACCAGATCAGAGTGAGTCACGGTTTTCTCCTCAAGTAGTTCAACTTCTGGGTTCAACTTCTGATATATTTACCTGTGATGTCGTGTCTTCCCTCGGCCGGCGACGGTGCCCACTAGGATGCCAGGAAAGCATGTGGAGACTCCACCCTCACACAGGTAAACGCCACTGAGTCAGATTGGGAAGACTTGTAGTCAAGACCGCCTAAACTGAGACCAAAACACTACCAAGGCCAGAGAATATCAAGACCAAGACCAAGACTAGTTCAGCTCAAGACCGAGACCAAAAAAAACGCCCAAGTTATTTCCTGATCCTGCGTGATTGTAGAACATCATCCTGGTTCAGCTAGTTTCCATATGAGCTTGTATTCAACTGCAGCTCAATAACACAGAGAAGTGGATGATGATGTTGAACTCACTATAAATGTTTTCATCCATCAGCTGAGATCAGATATGTGTGGCGACTGCACTACCGCTATTTCTACACTATTGGAGGATTGACTCCAGTGCTTTTAAGGATTGACACGACTACTAACTAGTCCCAAAGTCCTCTAGCAGAATAACCAGCTCCAACACCCCCCTCCACCTCAGAAAAGTCATGAATAGTAAATGTTACTGATTTAAATTGGACTTAATTTGGAGATGAAATCTGAATTTTAAACATTAAAGATACAATTATCGACTTAAAATTGCATTATTTATCGTTATAGTAATTAGATTACATTGAATATCAGCATCACTGAAATGGACCTGATGCTCAATCAATCACAACGATATGCAAATATTATCCATATATTTATTCAAACAAGGCCGTTATAAACACAGAATTGTAATTAAATACAGACACATGCAGATGGACCAAAACATTAAATCAAATGCAAAATACAAATAGTTTACAAAACTATACATTAACAAGAGGAAGAACTGCTGATCACCAGATTCCGTCACCTTGGGGGCAACGGCATCTCAATTATCCGAGTCCAAGACCTGGTGAGACCGTGACGAAACCAAGACCACAAAAAAGTGGTCTTGAGACCAAGACCGGTCTCGAGAACTACAAGTTTAGAGCTTGGTTCCTCTTACTCATTAATATGAAACCATTATAATAGTTTTGGGCATTTTAACATGATGTTAAGATCAATGACTGTGATGGACATCATCATCACAACACAGTCGTCATTTCACACCACATGCAGGGACATGTTAAGCTGTTTTCCTTCTGAACTACTAACCAGAGGCCTGAAGGTTGTGAAGTGAAATCATGAAGGCCTGACGGGTCTCTCCTCCGGGGTCCAGGCCCAAGATGATATCACAGTTTTGTTTTTGTCTCTCTCACCAAAGAACGTAGAAGGGACGCGAAATGTAATCGGGATTACTGCTTTCCAAAGGGATTCTCGATAAAATAATCCCAAATAAACGGGGGACAATGGAACCGAACCCGTTTAAATAAAGTCTGTACCGCAGTAGATTTTTATTTTTTATTGTGTTTGAACTTTAGTGGCTCAAAGCTAATGAAATGTTTCAGACAGAGATCTTCTGCATTGTTTCATTTATTGGAAAAAGATATTTTTAAACGCTGATGACATCAAACACCACGTCACATGACGTGAGTCACTTTGTGGCAATCATTGTTATTAAGAGACTCGGATCAGAGCCCACTACCCGTGCGTACTTTGATGGTGTGGCTCTCATTAATCAAGTCTGCAGTTGACTTTTCCCTGCAGGATTTATGAAGGCATTCTTTCAGAGGATGTCTGAGGGCCACCGGGGTCAGAAATCGTCCAATAATCTGCTGTAAATATCAGCTGCAGCATCGATTAGTCCAACCTGAGCCAGTTATGATCAGAATAGTTGCTGCTGCAAGAAGAAAGAAGGAAACGATGAACATTGGTACATTTTCAGCACTGATGCACAATCAATACTGTATTTTTTTTTACTTTTTAATTTTTTATTTGAGTTTATAAGCAAATGTGAATAATTACTCAAACCTTTCAGCCCGATTCACATCCACTCACTGGTGGATTAGCAGAAAACTCTCATCAGCAGCACTTAAATTCACTTAACTTAAGAACGAGCTAATGAAGCTCAGCCAGCGCTTAATCTGATGTTTCCTACGTAGACGAGGCAGTCGGACTCCTCGTTGGCATGTTGGTTTCCACTTATTAAATGCAGCTTCAGTAGCAGCATAAAACCCACGATTACTAATGTTGCCCAGTTGTTTAAAGGGTCCTAAAGTTATTCTGCGTGGCGGTACCACCAGAAACCTCATGGGTGCAGGACATTACAGAAACGCTGTGTCCCCACCCCTGGTCTCCATTAACTGCAGCTCTAGTCGGACAAAGTGGTATTAGGAGACGTGCCGGACCGTCCCCACTCATTACAACAGTATTGACACCATATATTATTAGCTATTAGATAAATAAATAACTGAATATGGAGTCAGAACCTCATTTAGACCATCCAGTTGGCTGTAGTGTCCCCGTCCTGCAGCCTTTTCCCAGCTTAGACCAGTTAAATGCATCAGTCCTGATAAGATGGGTGTTGGTGCAAACACACGGTGACCACCGCTGTCACCTCCTCGGGTTTGGTACTGCAGGTTTTCTCGTACAGTAATGATGCACCTCAGTGGTTCGGTCCATCTCTCATGGCTGTGAACAGAACTGTAAAGTCGTGGCTGAAAAAGGAGCTGTTGTCCTGCATCCCTGGAGGGTTTGAACCACAGCAGGTCACAGAAATGTTTCCAAAACCTGAAGAAATTGTGAAAACTTGTTAAAAAACATATTTCGGTTCACATTTTCCTTTTAAATCAGAGGTAATTTAGTAGATTTAGAGTCAAAGTTGTCACTCGGCTCAACACTGACAGTTAAATAGGTCCCAGTTTTAAAGGAGACTAAGGTTGCAGTGATCAAAATTCAAGAATTCAAACTAAAAACCCGTATTCCTCACAACCTTAGATCGCTGCTGGTTTGGATCCTGTGGGGCGGATCCAGATGCGGACAAGACGTACCCTCCGTGGCCACCTCGCCAAGATCTATGCCATGCACTGGGGTACAGACTCAAGGTGAGACGGTTCTCTGTTGAATGCTTCTGCACTTCCTGTGGTGCATCAATCAATAACATCCAACTCTGCTCCATGGCCGGCAAACACTACCGAGCCCGGGCAGCTGATCTGACTCCCACATCAAAATGTTAAGTAGTCGGCTTTACTGTTGACGTCCAGATGTGAGGAGCTTCGGCACAGCTGTGTATTCAATCACGCCCTATTTATTAGGAGCATCACTACTAATGATGTATCCTACAAAACATCTTCATTTCCAAAGTCAGCTGAAGAAATCCAATAAAAAAGGAAATAGAATAGACTAAAAAAGTGATTATTAGTTGGAAATACTGCTGATTAACATCTGGATGGAGCACAAAAACCTGTGCCGTGGACATCGGGTCGTTGATGTCAGATCAGGCTTCCCTGTATCAACAATGGGGACTATTTTTGTGGTTTTCAGAATATATGATATAATCCCACACGGGCACTTTTACTGGTTTTCTGTCTATTAATCTCTGAAGTCGTCAAGATGCTGCAAACCTCCCACACTTGGATGTCCAGGACGTGTGGAAGGTTGAAGGGCTTCAGAACAGACGTGAAAACGGCTTCAGTGGTTTTAAAACCTTCCTCTTCTTTACAGGCTTCTGGTCAGCGCCTCTCAGGATGGGAAGCTGATCGTCTGGGACAGCCACACCACTAACAAGGTAGACCAAGCAAAGATCTTTTCTTCATGAGGAAACATCTACAGTTGCATTAACAGTAGTAAAAAAGAAAAATGCAGTGATGGTAAGACCTGCGGAAAGGAAAAAATTGTAAAATTCACCTCTAATAACAAAAATCTGAAAATATGGACACTACCTTTCCACGTCAAATCAGTTCATTTGACAAGTCTCGGGATGAAATTTCAAAAGGAGCACTTGTGTTTTCCTCCAAAACAACTAAATGTTGCCCCTTTAGAACATTTCTGTATAAAAGAACCCTAGGTTGAGAGTTGTGTGCTGTTTCATCTAAACATTGATGTTTAGATGAAACTGGGCCTTTCAGGAGAGGAAACTTAAAGGAACGCTAGATCAAACGGAGTCATTCATTTAGGTCTTTTCCAACATTAAAACATGCAAATATCTTGTAAAAGGGAAATAAAAAGAAAAGGAGCCCGTGAAACGGCTTAATACCTGCCCCCCTCGTCCGTCCTAGATTCACGCCATCCCTCTGCGCTCCTCCTGGGTGATGACCTGCGCTTACGCCCCCTCCGGGAACTACGTTGCCTGCGGAGGCCTGGACAACATCTGCTCCATCTACTGCTTGAAGACGCGCGAAGGCAACGTCAGGGTCAGCAGGGAGCTGCCCGGCCACACAGGTGAGGGGTCGCCAGCTCCGCTGGGGCGCCACCTCCCGCTCACGGGACCTTCCGGTCCCAAATTAAAAAGAAAAATTAGAATAAAGCACCTTTTTATAGAAACGAGGGCAACATCTGCGTCATATGTGGATATTAATATATATATATATATATATATATATATATATATATATATATGTATGTATTAGACTTGTAGTCAAGACCGTCTAAACCGAGACCAAGACACTACCAAGACCAGAGAGTATCAAGACTAATACAAGACCAGGACCAAGACCAATACTAAGACTAGTTCAGCTCAAGACCGAGACCAAAAAGAAACGTAGTTATTTCCTGATCCTGCGTGATTGTAGAACATCATCCTGGTTCAGCTAGTTTCCATATGAGCTTGTATTCAACTGCAGTACAATAACACAGAGAAGTGGATGATGATGTTGAACTCACTATAAATGTTTTCATCCATCAGCTGAGATCAGATATGTGTGGCGACTGCACTACCGCTATTTCTACACTGTTGGAGGATTGACTCCAGAGCTTTTAAGGATTAACACGACTACTAACTAGTCCCAAAGTCCTCTAGCAGAATAACCAGCTCCAACACCCCCCTCCACCTCAGAAAAGTCATGAATAGTAAATGTTACTGATTTAAATTGGACTTAATTTGGAGATGAAACCTGAATTTGAAATATTAAAGATACAATTATCAACTTGAACTTGCATTATTTATCATTATAGTAATCAGATTACACCGTATATCAGCATCACTGAAATGGACCTGATGCTTAATCAATCACAATTATTATATATATATTTATTCAAACAAGGCCATTATAAACACAAAACTGTAATTAAATACAGACACATGCACACTTTCATTTTCTTCGTTTTTTTCGCTGCTTCGGCCATGATACCAGCTTCTGCTGAGCTCTGCGCTCCACGCCCCGCCCAGCTTTCGTCTCGACTACGAATCGGGAAGGAGGGGGAAGTGACGTATGCCGTAAAGCAGTCAAAGCCGTAAAAATAGTTTTTTAGTGTGGCAGGGTTCCTACCATGCTCCTCAAAGTTACATAGTGCCAGGGAAGGCGATACAGACCCCTCAGACCATGACAGAGGTGTCATTAAACCTGTTGGAAGTTGATGTACCATCACAATGACTCTGGAAATATGATATTAAGGTGGAAAAGTTACATAGTGCTGCTTTAAATCGAATGCAAAATACAAATAGTTTACAAAACTGTACATTAACAAGAGGAAGAACTGGTGTTACAAGATTCTGTCACCTTGGTGTGGAACAACATCTCAATTATCCGATTCTGTGACAAGACCAAGACCGGTCTCGAGAACTACAAGTCTATATATATATGTATATCCTGATGAATTAAATCATTTCAAAGTCTTGTGCATCAATAATGACGGTCTTGTTTGTGAGAACATAACTGAATGTCTCATTCAACTGAGCGTCTGTCCTCTCTGGCCTCGCAGGTTACCTGTCCTGTTGCCGTTTCATAGACGACAATCAAATCATCACGAGTTCGGGAGACACCACGTGGTGAGTGGCGGAGCGCAGAACCACGCGTCCTCCAGAGCTGATCACCATTGACCCCCTCTTTGTGCTCTCTGCCCCAGTGCACTGTGGGACATCGAGACGAGCCAGCAGACCACGGTCTTCTCGGGCCACTCCGGCGACGTCATGAGCCTGTCCCTGTCGCCCGACCTGCGCACCTTCGTGTCGGGCGCCTGCGACGCCTCCGTCAAGCTGTGGGACATCCGGGACAGCATGTGCCGGCAGACCTTCACGGGCCACGAGTCCGACATCAACGCCACCTGCGTGAGTAGCGCTCGGGGACCAGGTCGCCCTCGGTTACCAGGTCGCCCTCGGTTACCAGGTCGCCCTCGTTTACCGGGCTGAAGGTTAGAGTCATTTATAGCCCACTGCAGGGAGATGCTCGGGGAAGCTGGTGGAGAGATGGAGGATAAAAAGGTGACTTCTGACCTCTTCCAACCCTAACTGGTACCCGGTGTCCGTCGACGATGTCCCAATTGAATAACAATTATTGATTGATTGATTTGATTTATTTTGTGCATTTAAAAAGACAACAATTGAAAGAGAAGATAAGAAAACAAAGCAAAACCAAAAAAAAAAAAATATATAAAGAATTTCATCCTTTAACATAATAATAATAATTAATATCTTAATTTACATGTGCAAAAAGGAGTAGGAAGAAGTGGAAACTTATTTAATCCTACCCCCATTCACTAATGATTTATTAACAAGTATTTATAATAACTAACTATACTATAATTATACTCACACACTGTACTCACACACATACAAACATACACATAGTTGAATATTTCTATATATTTTTACACACATGCCCATATAAATATTTATATAAATGTACTTATTTACACCACACTATCTCTATATTAACTCCATCTGATCTATCTATATTTATTTACATACTCACATATACACATACATATTCACACACATACACACATATATACATACTTACATACATACATATACACATGCATACATACACATATAATTAGCTGCCCATTTCTGTACATAAATATAAACAAATCTACCCATTCACCCAATTGTTATCTGCAGGCGCTTAAAGGCCACTAAACCCCTTCCTCTTTGTACCTTGTGAAAATCATGCTTTTATATTTGTTTTTAAACTGGTTAATGTTTGGACAGTCGGTGCGTCCAAAATGCCATACTAAAAAGTATATAAAAAGTATACTTAAATTCGGCACACATTTGAGTAAATATCAGTAGTATGCATTAATTTGGACGTACTATTAAGAGTGCACACCTCACTTCCTGCCGTTGGGAGGAAGTGACGTGTCACAGCAGCAGTAGCAGCTGTTACCATGGTAACAGCAGCAGTAGCAGCGCTCCGCTCCGCTCTGTTCCGTTTATTCTGGCCGAAACAAGATGACATTATATAATATTATTATATACGAATATTATAATATTAATATTATATAATAATATTATTATACTTAATATAATACTATACTGCTCAGCTAGTGTCCATCAATCCACACTAATACATTTCCCCAGAATGAGTATGGATAGAGCATACTATTGAGTACGTTCTAATGTTTCGGACGCACTAAAATATCTCGCATACTCATTTTGCACACTCATTAGGGTGGAAGTATGCATTTTCGGACGCAGCCATTGTTTTAATTCTGAATCCATTCTGTTCCATAGTTTAACTCCACTGACTGACATGTACATAACAAGCTGGCAGAGGGGCTTATGGGTAAACTGAGGACGGAAAGCGCAGCGGTAGTTAGACGGATCCGACTCGGAGCGAGGAAGGTTGTCAGATTTTAGGGTGAGGTTTGAAATCAGGGCGTCCCGTTGAGTTTCCTCTCCTCCTCCCCAGTTCTTCCCCAACGGCAGCGCCTTCGCCACGGGCTCCGACGACGCCACCTGCAGGCTGTTCGACCTGCGCGCCGACCAGGAGCTCAGCGTCTACTGCCACGACAACATCATCTGTGGCATCACCTCCGTGGCTTTCTCGCGCTCCGGCCGCCTGCTGCTGGCCGGCTACGACGACTTCAACTGCAACATCTGGGACGCCATGAAGGGAGACCGAGCAGGTGGGTGTGGCGGCGGGGTAGGGGGGCGGTTCTGGACCGATGTGGCGCTGAAGAGATGGTTTAGGGGGTTCGGCCTGAGTGGGAGAAGCTATGTGCAGTAATTGAGACATCAATTATATTTTTGTAGTTTTTTGCCGGTCGAATCTTGAGAGGCTAATGTTTTAAGTGTTTTTAAAAGGATAATATACTTTTAAATGATGTTTACTTTCAAGACAGTCCTCATAGTTTAAAGCAGTTGTCATTTTTATCCCCAAACGGGCAGAAATCCGATCCGTACTGTCAAAACAAAGTCAGTTCGGCAGCAGCTACAACCCATAGCTACAACCGCGAAAGCGAAAGCATTTATTTATCTTAAAATGATTAAGTGGTGTGTTTGGGGCACTGGTAAAAGTGACACCCACTACCCAGAGAGAATCACAGGAATACATTTCATCCCAAAACCAACGGTAAAATACGAAATATGTCTGCTTTGAATAAATGTGGACGGTCGAACCTTCCACCATGCTATCAGCTAAACTCATCAAAAGATCTTGTTTTCACCAAAAATGTCAGTGTTTTAAACTCACTACATGGTACCTGAAGTGTTCCTTTTTATTTATGTCTAGTTGCTGTTGATTTTCTTTGGTCCAATTATCAGAAATATAGTCATGTAAAACCCAGTTTTTACAGTGGAAGTGGACGGGAGAGATGACAGTTTTGTCCGACCTAGCAACGGGGGCGACCGAGCAACGGGTGCGGGGCTTGACAAAGGGTTAATCGGGTAATTAAAGTTCTTGAGGCGGCTTGAAAATACAGAAACCTGCTTTGTAATGAGTTGTGAAGGTCTGAACTAACTCAGGATGCCCAAGTTGTTTTCCAGAAGTAGCCGACTCTCAAACAAGGACCTTTGTGCCCCTTTATAAAACATCTCCTGCGAAACATCTCTGACATTCAGTGGCCCGATTTCTTTGCATGCAGAGATATAAATGACTATAAATGATATAAAATCCATCTTTCATCAAACTCACGGAGGGCCGGCTGAATCTCCTCCTCGGCTGCATGTCTTGTAGTACCATTTTGTCCCACTAGAGGTGCACTTCACTGCCTTATGTCCAGGCCTGAGTCATGAACTTTATAGTATGCTGCCCTCAAGTGGTTAGAAGTGGTATTACTGCGTAGTGTGGCTTTAATACTTATCAATATGAAATTAAAGATGCATTGCAGTCAGCAGGACATTTAAAAATTGCAAAAAATAATAAATGTAGCAGAAAAGAAATTAAAAAGGGGGACAAAAGTATTGCAGACACATGGTTTTTAAAGCAGAAGACTGAAACTGTTTTGAGTTGGCGGAGTCTCTTCCCCCTCGAGTAGATGGGAGAGGAGCCAGCTTGCACATCTGTGAAGACACCATTAACGCTTGAAGCTATGTCCGGGTTTCACATTCTGCAGTCCATGTTGACTCCTTTTCAGGGAACTGAAAGCAAACTACATTTGGGAGGAAGCAGCTGCAGGCCCATTAGCAGAATCACGCCTTAAGCCTCATTTGTCGAAAATAAAAGTTAAACAGTCCTTGGTCAAATAGGGAAACCGAATCACTGGGTTGTGTTTCCAGAGTGAAACGGCTCCGGATCACAAACGGCCCTTTGTTTTCCCGCTTCCCTCCTGCAGGGGTCCTGGCGGGCCACGACAATCGTGTGAGCTGTCTGGGTGTGACGGATGACGGCATGGCGGCGTGCACCGGTTCCTGGGACAGCTTCCTCAAGATCTGGAACTGAGACAGCATAGCCGAGCACGTCCAGCAGCTGCACGCCGCTCCCGTTTTGGGGCACATTTTGCACCCCTTTATTCACACTGTAATATTCAAAAGACTGCAACTTCACTCTGTACATAATATATACGACTTAGGTATGAGTTTACACACACGCTCACACTGCTTGGAAGACGAGAAGACACCGAACCTGAAACACATACACACGTCCACACTCGGTACCCACTGCTGATTAAAGTGCACGGCAGCACACGCACACACACACACTGATTTTTATCTGTAAAACATCAAATGTAACCACATGCAGTTGAGTCTCCAGCTGTGCTTCTAGACACAAACACCACTGTTACCTGAAACCTTTTACTTTACAACGCAGCCCCCCCGCGAGCGCCATCTCCCGGAGGAGGACGTTTGTTTTTGTTTACAATGAAGATGGTGACGTTTATTTCCTGTACTGTTTTTGTCTCAGTACCACATCTATCGCAGCTTTGCTGATGTGAAGGACGAGTCAGATGAGCCCTCAACTCTTTAGAGGGACGAGAAAAAAAAAAAAAAATCTAAAAAAAATCCCTGATGTGGTTCATATCATGTAGTCACTGTGTTTTTAGAGATTTTACACACTCAGTTCATCTGCTTTGAGGGTTTTGTTTTATTTTGCTTATTACCATTTTTAAACTTATTCATGTTCTTCCTTTGTGCCTCAGATACACTGATAATTAGACTAATGTGCAGTTAACTCAATCTGGGGTGAAGGAGGTATAAAAAAAATAAAGAAACAAAAAAAAACAGCATAAGACATCTTAAAAGACAGGAGCCAGTATTTTGACCTTGACTTTGTCACTGTATTTTCTTGACATGGTATAATTGTACATAATATTAATAAATAATAGTCTCTCCTGCCAGCTGCCGTGTTTTTCTTTGTCAAAGTGTTTACAAGGGTCAAATTGGTTGATTTTACACCATCAAAGTTTATTGTCTTGTATTTTTTTTTCTATGGTCACCGTCGTCGTCCCTTGTTGAGGTGGGACACTTAATGATACAGTTGGACGCAAGACCAGACGTCCTAAAAGTACGCAAATAATCCTTAAAATTTAGAGTCACTTTGGTTTTCTTTTTGTGTATTCAAGTGAACAAATGTATTTAAAAAGAAAAAGCCAAACAATACAGATCGAACACCCTGAATGAGAAAGTAGAGCACAAGTTTGTTCTTTGATATGAGACAGATCGAAGGCCGGATCGCCTTAATGTAAAGTTTATAGTTGGATCTCAGGATACAATCGTAGTTCCTCTCAACTAAATAGTCAGTTTTACCTATTAATACTTTTGAATCCTGATATGTCTCCTGTTTAATCATTGATCACAGATTAAACTTTGTTAATAACAGTTAAAAGCATATTGAAATGTGTAAAATACACATATATATATATATATATATATATACATAATTTTTGCATGGCTATAATAGTAGTTTGTAGTTCTGCTGTGGAAATTGAACAGGCCTATTTGTTATGCTGAAATTACAACTGATCACTTGCAGTTGGGCCCAGAAGTACTTGGACAATAAGAGTTTTAGTGATTCTGCCATTTTACCACCCGGTGCAGATGTTTTGTGACACAAACGTTCTGCAAAAGCAACTCCAGAAATGAAATATTTGTCCGGCCGGAGAAGCCCCACCCTGTCGGGTGAAAAGAAGCGGCCTGCTCACTCCTCAGGTTAAGAAGGAACCTGAGCTCAGTGCGGGGCCTCCCGGGGTTGGTAGAGGGAGCAATGCCAGGACTGACTTAGGTAGGAGCACTGGGTGATGAAATGGGGGAAAAAAAAAAAAAAATCAAGGATAAGAATATTTAAAAAACGTTTGCTGGTCCGACACACCTGATTCAGGTGAATGGATCACCATCATCGTCGGGTTATTAGAATCAGCTGCGCTGGAGCAGGAAAACACCTAAACCATGTCCAAGGATCGATGGACTCTGCAGTCCAGCAGCTTTTCAGTTACAGAAGGTAAAACAGACATCTGGTGACGGCCGCGGTAAAGCTCCTCCGGGATCGTTGATCTCCACCAGCTCCAGATTTCAGTCACTGACTGCAAAAGATTTCCATCAAGTGTTACAAATTGTGGTCATAATTACAATTTGTGAATACGTCTGGACCTGGAATGACAGGAACAAGCATGAAGGTTTGGCACCATGATGTGGCTCAGAACAGAAGTGCGTTTCACATATCAGTTAGTAAGATGCTTATAAAGCAACACGTGGGAGACATTTACAGCATAAAGACACTACAGACAAGAATGAGATCAAGGTATTTTATTTTTCAAACAATCTGTATTAACACATGAAGTCATTCAACACAATCTTTTGAAAGTTTAAAGTTTATCAGCTTATGAAATACAATCTGAAGTTAACCTCTCACAAGTAACACAGACACGCGCACACTTAAAACATAGCAAGTGTTAACCTTTAAAAAAAAAAAAAGAGCAAATAAAAAAAACAAACAACCTTGTTATTGAGAAAGTATGATGTGATTTATACTTCTACCCTAAACCCTGACGATGTTTAGCTTCCCAAGTTTTGATCTGCTTCACAAACAGCTACCGCTGCTGGTGCATCAGCGTGACAGAGTAGAAGCTGAGACAGAGAAGTGCTTTTCTGTCCGGGTCATGAAGGCAGACAGATTTCATCTCAGCAGGTGAGGCTGACAGAGAGAAGCAGGTATTTCGGGTGATTACACACAGAAGTAGAGAAGGACTTTGTAAGACACGAACCAGCCTACATTTAGTCTGCCAAAGGCCACTGGAGAGTCACACTACCTGCAAGCCACACAGACATGGACAGTCAGGGTTCGGAAGGGTTCACATACTTGTATTGCTTAGAAAACAGAAGCTTTGTCGTCGTCTCTCAGCACAAAGTCAACGGTGCCTCTCTGATGATGAACTCGCATCCAAGTTGTTCGGAAATGGATCAGAGAATCGTACGCTCAACAATGACGCAGATCTTGTAACGAAAAGATATCGAGTTGTGAGGTCCAGGTCCTTTTAAGGCCCCGGGGGCAAAAATAAACGGCACTTTTATATCCTAATGTGCTTTTAGGGGAAACGAACAAACATCATCCACCGTCCACACTGGCGCGCTGATTTCTGGTGCTCAAGATTGGTTAACTAGATTACTTTTACTAACTTGCACTAAATTAACCTTTTGCAGTAGATTTACTGTTCATACTTGTGAACTTAACAGTTATGCACTTGAAATTATTAAGATTTCAAGTGCATAATTATTAATTATAAATTATGCTGCTGCCTTATTTTGATCTAGTTTTTTTGTAGATAACATGTTGCTTCCACATTTTTTAAAGAATTGAACTCCATATCTGACCACGCAACCGTAATTGTCTGTATTTTTAGAAAAATTTTCTGTTAAAGCTACTTGATGTAGCAATACCAGTTCTGGCCACAGGGGGCGATCACAAGGAGCTCATCTGTCACTTTCTGGTAAAACACAACAAAGTGCAGTGTTGTTAGGGGTTTTTCTGTCAACACCATAGACCTATACGCCCCCATGTGGTCAGATGTGGTATTCCTACATATTTTAGCTTCAACAAGCACCCACAGGTTTTACATATCAAAGCTCCATGCACGATGCGTGTTTCAGGCTCTGTAGCAACTTAAACGTGTATTTTTCCTTTTCCCATTTTAAGGCTTGTATTTTTCAGGACCAATGGATGTCAACTCAAGTGAGATATGAAACCTTTTATCAGACTAAACATCTCCTCAGATGTGCCGTGACACCCATGAACACACTTCGATGTGTAAAATAACTTTGGTTGCCGACTATTAATTGCAGATTTCTCCAGTTTGTTAGTTTAGTAATGAATATTTTATTAGCTGTTATTTTTTTAATGTAATTTCCAAAGCTGAGACATTACAAAACACCAGTTCAAGGCTCTTAAAGACACCCCTGCACTGCCTTTATGATGCTCACCTGAGAATAGTGACAGCACGTCAGCCCCAGACGTGAAGACCGTGGCCTCTTTTCTGCTAACGACGGTATTTCTGTCTGGATGATGCGACATTAAAGCAGCACTACTTGACACCATCCATGTTCACACAGCAGCCAAGTATCTGCTGATCTACAACTACTACTGATTTCACGCCAACAAGTTGGATGACTGATAGATTAATAAAGGAAGAAAGGAAAAAAGAAAATCCATTTCCGTTACACTCGGTTATAGCTTTGATCGTTCTTTCTTGAAGTACATTGTGCTTATATTAATAGTTTGGAACATATTTTTATATAAATACCTTTCTTATAGATGTACATTCACTTTTATTTCTCAATATAGACTAATTTACATTTTTATAAAATAGGCTTTTTTAGAATATATCCAGCTACTCTTCTCACTACAAGACCACACATCATTTAAGAATAAGCGCTTATTCTAATTAGTGCCCTACAAAGCTAAATATTCACTCTGTACCTATATATATATATATATATATATATATATATATATATATATATATATATATATATATATATATCTCATTTCATTTCATTTCATTTCATACACATGGCTTTCTCTCTGCTGGTTCCTGTTGCAAGTCCACCAACAAATTAAATCAACCTGTAATAACTTATTATTGCCACTCTGACTGGATACCTGTCCATTTCTCATGTTAGGTTGTATGTAGCGCTGAAAAAGGCATCGTCAGTTCAGCTAAGGGATTTTCAGGATTTTATTTAAGTGCACTTAACTGGCACCAAATGTTAATTATGATAACAAGAGAGCAAATTGTTGTGCCTCCTTTTCAAGTTATTTTAAGTAAGAGACAATTGGGGAAAGGGTATTGGGGGGGCTCAAAACCCTTCCTAAAAACTCTTGGCCTCCAAACTTCCCAACCAAGGCACTGCTTAAACTGTAAACACAACAGATTGACCAAAAAAAAAAAAAACAACCGAGCGAGCGCTCCTGGTGGATTGTATTTGAGAAGTCGGTACTGCAGGTCGTGGCACATTAAAGATCTAAAACCAAAAACACATTCGCTTGAGGGGGAAAGAAGGTTTGATACAGTACTTTATAATCTATCTCAATGGCTTACATGCACACTAAAGTCTCAGTTTGAAATATATGTTTACTGAAGTGAAAGTGCTTTCCGTGACCATTTACAGTTTCATAATCTGGCTGTAAAATGAACCATTTATCTCTTTAATCTTTGTCTTGACGCTCTCAGCCCTGAACATTTGCTGCAGTCTTAATAAGCTTCCTTTATGAAACGCATTTTCTTAGCTTAGAGGCCAAGCTTTAGCAGAAAATCCCCACAGATCACCGGCCAAGATTCCTCTCACAACTTCCAAGGGCTTTATGTACTGGGAGCCACAGAAAATGAGCTGCATCCCCACTGATGAACATAAAAAACATAATCAACGATATTTCCCCAGATCGTGAATAAAACCTGCTGTTTGGGCCGCCATCCTGTCGCACTGACAATCAGCTCCATCAATCTCATCTGATATATTAGTTAGTCAGTCATCTGTGGGGATTGTTTTGTTCCACCTTTACAGCCTCTAAGCTCAGCTTCCTTTGGCTTTGCTGCACACGTTGATAAATATTCTGAATTTTGGCAGAATGTAAAGATGTAAAATATACAAGTCCCATGAGCTGCAGCCATGTTTTTCTGGAGAGCCTGATAAGACGGTTCTCTGTGGTTAAGTTAAGTCTTTCTGCCAGCCCAAAGTGAAAATGACCTACAGATATCTTACACAGCGCGGTTCTGCTGCAACTCCTGAAACAAGAACACATCTCACACAAAGATTTACACTAACAAAATAGTCTAAGCACAAAAAGTATATTACAGTAGAGTAGATCACCGTGATGAAGCACCCCCCCTCTTTTGTTTCTCTTATATTCTCCTTGATGAATAAATCATCCTCCGTCACCCTCTAAAGCTGTAATTATGCTGCCTACCACTAAAACACATGAACTCTCCTCTTCAGAGACAAGATTATATACTGCCATGTGATGGCAGACATTAAAAAAACAAAAGGAGGAAACAGAAAAACAGTAGGCTAATACCAATACATTGTCACTACATTTAAATATCAAATTTGTGTATTTTATAAATCTATGAAAACAAGAGATTTCAATGTCTAACATGATATAATTCATGGTTTCGTTGAGGAAAGCAAAGCAGGCGATTTCACTGCACTGATTCTAAACGTTCAGGATGTTTTTATCATTTCTTCTTTCAAATTGAAATTTATTTTGCTTTTGCAGCTCTGACGATCTATTTGTCATGTTTAAGATTTACATCATTGGCCATTTGGGCCACAAAAAAAAAAAAAGTGGAGGAAATAGGGCTTCAGGATGGAGTATTTAACTAAAAGAAACTCAGGCCAGCTACCCGAGGCCGCTGCGGCGCCACAGCAGATGGGAGCTCCAGCATTTATCATCCAACATCCCTGTGAACAGTCGCTGCAGGAGACGCCTGCAAATGATTTCCATCTAAGCCCCATGTGCTACCTATTTACACATTTATTCTGACATAAAGTTTCCGTTAAATGTACTGTAGAGCCATTGTGGAATGTTACCATACTTCACAATTATGAACTAAATAGTTATAACTGAACACAGGTCCACCAAGAAAATGAAACCGAGCAAGAATATATACACAGTTCAAATTAATACACGCTATTGACATTTGAAGCTCGTCAGCGATTCTGCATGATGATTCTGGGCAGAACGTCGTGGGGGGGGGGGGGCCTCTGTAGGCACTGCATCTTAAGGAGTGTAGGCTGAGGTGGATATCGAGACCGGCTGTGGATGTAGTGTTTGTTGTTTGAGGCCGTGTGTTTATCTCTGCAGTACGAGTGTTTGGGCGCGAGTGAGCGGTAGAGGAGGAGAGACTGATGTTCACATTTGCGTGCATGCATTTGCAAGAATTTGGGGTGCACTTGGTTCTTCGGGCCCTGCCGGGCTCCGCACTCACTGACCCCGAGCCGCGGTTCCTTCACCAGTTCATGATGCAGTTTCTGTTCAGGGTCATGAAGTAGACCTGGCTGCTTCCTCCAGAACGCACCGAGGCAAAGAACACCTGCGGAGCAGAGCAGACGTGAAGAACATCACGAGTGGCGTATTTGTAAAAATGAGAGCAAAAAGGACGTCAATAATCATTTAAATAGAAATTCTGTCATCGGACATCCAGCTATGCCCAGAAGCTGAGTAGTGTGACTTCAACTGAGGCCATGCTGAGGCCATTAAGGCATACCTGTCAAGTCTCCCGTTTTGGCCGGGAAACTATCGTATTTTACCCCTCTTTCCCGGCTTCCTCCCATATTAGTACTATTTTCCTTTAAAATGTTACGTTTTTTGTAATATAATAATTTTTAAAAAGCATTCCTGTGCCTCTCCAAACTGAATTGTTACTAGTTTCGCGAGAACTGCAACCTGCTGTAGCCTGGGTGGCAGTTCTCGCGAGGTTAGTGGCGACAACGGGAGCAAACTCAGAGCAAGCTGGAGGGATGGATGGATGTAAGAATAGAAAAGGCATTTCTGCCAAAAAAGTGAAGACTACATGTAAATATCTCTAAAAATGGGGAACCGAAGTTACTTTCCCAAAGAGGAGCAGGATGGGGCTCAGTTACCCCGTTCTGAAAGATATGTTTTCTCACGGGGAAGGACCGATGTCCATCAGTGAATACTAGAGAGCCACATGAGTGAAAATGACAAATAAAAAGAAAATGTAAATGTTTCACTTGAAGAAAATCAATGTGTATATAAACTGAAAATGTGCTTTAATTCCCATTTGTGTTTTCATTTAGGGTCTAGTATAGGAATTACAAACATAGGAAGTACACAGCATTTCAGTGTTAAAAAAAAGGTCGACCTGTCAGATTCTGAGCACATAATTGTAGTTTGTAAGTAGTTGGCAGGTACTTATTTTAGATTTCTTGTAAACCTGTTTCAAAAAAATGTAACACTGGACCTTGGTTGGGCTGGTGGGACAGTGGGTGGCGGAAAATTTCCCTTATTTTTTAAAACTTGACAGGTACTGTATGCATTAATGCCCAGCAGTGAGGTCTGAGTCGTGTCGTAACAGCAAATCTTGGCAATCAATGGCAGAAATACTCGCTTTCAACAAAGGAATATGCACTCCATACAAGTGTTACCTTATCATTTCTCTCACAAAGGAACTTCAGCCTCTGAGCTCGTTTGTGCATGAAGACACCGTCCAAGTGGCCCGTCTCCACCGAACGGATCTCGATGGCCTTCTCTCCCCAGCCCATGATCTGGTTCGAGCAGATATGAGCTAAAGAGCAAAGTGCAATATTAGTGATGAACAAGCACCAATCACACATGCCATTTGATCCATGTTACATTTGACCCGTACCGACAGACGTGGGCATCTCGCCCCACTGCAGGACAACGTCCTTAATAATGCGTCCATAGGTGTTAACGTAGACGCCTTCGTCCTCGTAGCACAGCAGCATCTCCATCCCATCCGAGTTGGGAAGGAACACGATGGCATGTGGAATAATATGGCTTTGGATCTGTTTAAGGTCAAAGTGCAGAGTATAAGCTGCCGCCGGCTCCACCTCAGCTCAAACATCCACACGGCTCCACAACTTACATGAACGGGGATGTAAATGTCATAATTGTTGCCCGAGTCCACGTCAATGGCGTGGAAACCGGCACAGGAACCATAGATGACTTTCAGCCTCTGGCCTTCCTCCACCGTCAGGTCCACCAGGACAGGCCTGTGGGGCAAGTCTGCAAAAGACTGTTTTCAAGAGAGGGAGGGAGATGATCAACTTGAACGGCATTCTGATTGATTGACTTTGCATAACTATTCCAGCTCTTAGGAAAGGAAATACTTGCCTTGAAGGCCATGAATTTATGATAAGGTTTGGGCGCCCAGGCATAAACCTCCACCGCGTTCTTCAGAGCGATGACCAGGAACTTTATCCTCTCGTATTTCACTAGACAGGACAACCACAAGGCCGTCTAACATTAGACTCTCGTAATCAATAATTCACTGTGCCAGATGTATTCATCAGAATCTCTCTGGAGGGGATAAACGCATAAACAAACAGGGGCTGTCACTCACCAACTTTGTAGTGCACGCAGCCCTCCATCTCCCCCACCGTGGTCCAACCTTGCTTCTTCTCCACCTCGGGGTCGTTGTGGAGGATCTTATTCCTCAGCCACGCCAGATAGTAGACACGCACCTTGTTCTTCTTGCCTTGATTAGGACAGAGTGAGTTATCAAAGAATTATTTGGGTTTATGACTGATGGATGACGATTACAGAGGACGACTAAGCAGGTTTAATTCAAGAGTGTTAAAAATGTGATACAAACATTGTGAGGTGGAGAGAAGCTTGACATATGATGTATTTTCAGATATGTGAAACCTGATATACTCAACATCAAAAAAAGACATCAACACTCAAAATTCTCAACAATAAGTGTAAACGAGAAAAGGATTTTATCAGCCCCACATTGGTGACAGTCTTGTGAAATGCACTTGCTGAGTATGTAAGAGAGATTAAATATCTGCACTCAGAGCCGTCTGGGAGATTTGCGAGGCCCTGTGCGAAATGGCCGGGGGGGGGGGGATTTTTGGAGTTTTCTGGGTCGGATCAGGTGTCTTTATGCGCAATTTTAACTCTCCAATTAGCAAAATACTGGATACCTTCCCCTGCCTCATCATCATCTCTTGCCTCGACGCGGGGCCCCATGGCTGCTTGAGACCCGGTCGGATCGGTGATTTTTCTAACAAATTTATCAAACAAGCCTTTCAGAGAGACATTAAACTCTTCAATTTTCTTTAGTTTTTTTCTTTTTTCATCCCCTGATGGAAATTTCCTGAATCCGTCTCGTTCTCTCGACATTGTGTGACAGTTTGTTCCAACTCCACCCGTCTGGATCAGAGCAGCTTGTGTCAATGCGCTTGGTCTGATCAGTTGTATTGAACAACAGACATTGCACATATATTTATTGATATGCACAGACTAGTACACATTTAGGTCTGTAATGGAACGTGACTGTTGATATTTATAAGGGAAAAAAGGAAAAAAAAAATTGGAAAAAAAAAATTGAAAAAAAAAAAAACACAAAAAAAACGGCAATAGCGCGAGGCCCCTTGGGGCGCGAGGCCCCGTGCGGTCGCACGGTTCGCACACCCCTTGCGGCGGCCCTGTCTGCACTAGAATATTGCTTTTGTCAATATCTTTTCCAGGGTTTTTCAAGTCCCTTTCAAGAGAGTGATGTGGTTCTGGAAGAACACACATGTTTAACACACAGTGGCAGGGAGCAGCAGTTAACCTGATATGGTGATGAGCAGGTTGAGGCCCTCGAGGACGTCCATCTGTTGGAACCTGCGGGAGTTGATGAGGGGGTAAACCTTTCCCTGGCCGCTGCGGTCCAGCAGCTTCAGGCCGTTCTCTGTGCCCACCAGCAGATTCACACCTGGAGATACGCATACCCAAGGAAATAACTTTATTTTTTCAAATAAAAATATGCCACAACATGCAAAAACCCCCAAAAATAAAATTGGTGGCCCCTTTTCCACATCTACTCTCACCCCAAAGTGCAGCACACAAGATCTCCGAGTTGAACTTCTTCTTGTACTTGCGGATCTCCGGAGTGTCATTAGGAGGACGCGTGTTGGTGGGATTGACGTTCACCATGGATCCCTTCCTCACCTCCATCTTCAGCTGTTCAAACCGGGAGCCTACAAATTCATGTCACAAATTGGAAAATCTTAATGCAAATGGGTCAAAAGTACATAAATAAACACTCTTGTGGTGATTTAGAGCCCATCATTGAGCCAGATTTCCATATTTTCTGTCATTCATGGAAATAAACTTGAGAAAAACCTCAATGAAACATAAAGGTAAATAGTCGGAGCTTCCTTGTCCTGACCTTTGAGTTCCGGAATCAGCATGTGCATCCCTTTTAGACGAGATAGTACGTTTGTGATACCCTTTTAAGGCTGATATAACATGATAAAGTGAGCTCATAATTGACTTTTTCCCAACTGAGTTTGAGGAAATGTTTCATTCAAGAAAACCTAAAACTTTAAACTTTGGTTTTTATTCCATAGTTTTATGCATTTCAGAGCCTCATGATTTCTACAACTCTGTCAGCATTTTAGACATAAATGAAGAAACAAAAACAAACAAAACAAAAAGTTATCTAAAACTTAACGTTTCAGATTGCTTCAATTCAACAAACAGCTCCCTTAGGTCTTGATGAATTGAAGTTCAAAAATGCAATGAAGCACTCCTAAACCTTGAAAAGTTCCTGACTCACCGTTTAGAGACATGTTGTCTCCCGTACCTCCTGGTGACTGGTACATGCGAAGATCCACAAAGGTGGTGAAGGAAGACTTGCCAGTTGCCTTCACCAACCCTCTGGACTGATACTGGTGGAGCAGAGGGCCGAGAGAGACAAACTATTGTGTTTAGATCAACATCAAAGCAGCAGAAAGTTCATGTTGTCTGACACCCAAAATCTACATTGCTGATACAGCACTAAAACTCCAATGGTTGGTTTCATGTTTGAAATAAAGGTGAATATAAAACAGAAATGAACCACAAATGTCGGGCTGATGTACTTGGCAGCAGTAAAACTTACATCATAAACAGAGTCTTTCCCCGGAGAGGAGTGAGAGGCTGAATCAGTGGGGGAGTGGGAGGGCTGCACCACATCTGGCAGGTTGGTGTATCCATTATGGCTCCTCTTCTCTGGGGTCTGTCAGGTAAACACACAATCTCATTTGTTATGTAATTACAACTTCGTTAACTTAAATCTTGGGTAATGTGTCCTGCAGTCACAAAAAGACTCAAAAATCCATCTTTATATTTTTTGTGCCATCATAAATATACATTGCATGCATCTGTAAATCTGTTCCTGCTATCACGATGACGTGGTCTCTGCTTCTGCGTTGGATCAACACCATAGCTGGGCTCATGCATTATGTCAAAGCATTAAAGAAAAAAAAAAAAAAAAACTGTGCATATATATTAAAGGAGCTTGAGGCTCCTTTTAAGAAATGAGACTCTCTAGCGCCACCCTTCACCACGACGGCCGTTGGGGGTACTGCAGCCAACAGTGAAGCCGGCACGGGAGAACGGGGAGAACGTGCATGCAGCGTCATGTGATGTCACATCCGCAGCCCAGCGCGGGAAATTCGGGACCGAATTGCAGCACATTTTGCAGCACACAGCCTGTTCAAGGCAAAGGAGAGATACACTAGAGGGCTCATTCTTTTGGGTTTAGAACGCTTCACCTGACATTATTACTAGAAAACTTGAAACATTTACGAATTATTTTCATAAATCCTGCCTCAATCCTGCCTCAAGCTCCTTTAATGGTTAGTATTATAATTTAGCAAAACAAGTTAAAGTCAGACATATATGCATTGTGATCTTGCAGCAGATGTTAGTGCATAGGTGTGAGTTTGGGCAGAGGTGAAGCAATGTGTTCAAGCAGGTTGGAACCGGTAGAGAAAAGTGTGAGGTGTGACAAAAAGAGTATCAGCAAGACTGAAAGGAAAGCCGTACAAGACGGTGGTGAGATCAGCGAGGATGTGCGGTTTGGGACAGGAGACCGAGCTGGAGGTAGCAGGAATTAAAATGTTGAGGTTCTCTTTGGGAGTGACGAGGATGGATCAGGAATGAGTACATCAGACTGATGTTACACATTAGATGTTTTGGAGATAGAGTCAGAGGCTAGATTAAGATAGTTTGGACATAGACAGAGGAGGGATAGTAAGTTTATGAGGAAAAGGATGCTAAGTTGGGGACTGCCAGCAGGAGGCTGAGAGGAAGACCAAAGAGGAGATGCATGGATGTATTACGGAGGACATGAGGTTGGTTGGTGTTAGAAAAGAGGATGCAGAAGATAAGAGGGAGATAGAGACGGATGACTTGCTGTGGCGACCCCTGAACGGAAAACCCGAAAGGAAAAGAAGAAGATGCGAGTGTGAGTGAATGTGTCCTTCACCACCCCTTTTTGAGAGTCAACATATTTTATTAACACGTGAAACCCTGGTTCTGTCAGAGGACTAAAATCACTCATGGTGAAACAAAAAAAGCACCCGCATATGCACATCCCTGTTCACTGATGCAGCCCACAACAGCAGTGACTGGTCCACTTGGCAGCACTGTATTTCTGACTACTACTGCTTCTCTGCCATTTTCAGAGCAGACAGACATACTGCTGCAATGCCAGTAAAATGAACTGTTTTCAACATTTATCAGCTCCGACTTGTCTGGTGTAGTTGGCCTTCACATCAACTCTGCGTGAGTGTGACAAACAAGCATAAATCAAGCTTCATTTTCTGACCGGTCTGGATTCTGGCCGTCGTGCATTTAAAATATCAGCAGATGACTCGGCCAGCCTCTTCAAAAACACTTGCTATGGATTGCGTTTGTACTGTGGAAATATCACTGAAGATAATTTATACTACTACTGTACTAGGACTGGTGTAAAGAATTATAATAAAACATACTGTTTGCATGAAAGTGGTCTTTTCCCCTGCCTTATTTGTATCATATTAACTGTCATTGTATCTAATATTAGAGGAAAACATAAAAACTCAAACTTTAACAAGCCACAAATACACTTCTGCCGTTCACCTCATCAACATTCATCTGGAGATATATGTTGTCACGGGACTGTCCCCCCAAATATCTCTAAGATCCTGTATCTGGGAAACTAACAGTGAGTGGCTGCAGCTTGGCTTCAGCCAGTATTCACAAAATAAATAAAAGCAACCTCAGATTTAAACCTTTTCCAAGTGACCACTATCAGGAGTGCAATGCTGAAGCAGTGCAAAACTAACATTACAGTTTAGTAACAAAAACCTGCTGCTCCCTGGTGCCAAGTGCTAAACTGACAAATACACCTGTGGTGGCACGTTCTCAAAGACACTGTCCGTTTCTTCTTGAATAATTATAGAAAATACTTCCACATGAAATAATATATCATCCAATTATGTGGACAATAACATGCCAAAGTCTGAATTGTAAATGAACTGATATGCATCAACGTATGACTCTTTCCTTAACATTTAAAGAACAATAATGCTAACAATGCTCCGTGTTTAAGCAGGTGGTTACCAACTTTTCTCCAGGAAACCTCCTGAGTGGTTTGTACAAAAAGGGAAATCCTGTTTTCAAAGCTTGAACATTTATTCATCTAAAAATGTCCATCATTTTATTCATTCATTTTTTCATTTATTTCCTCATTTTATTAAAATGTTTCAATCATTTTTGGGTGTTTGGCCAATCTTTAACAATTTGTAACCTTTTCCTTTTGTAATCATTCCTCTTTTTCTGAAAATACACCGCATCTGCTAGAAGGTGAGTGTCCTCAAGGCTGGAGACACAAAGTTATATGTAATACATTCCACATATCTGATGTAATGTTATATGTAAGGATTCCTTTGATGGATGTGCTGGACTTTTATTTTTTCCTCTAAGCAAGTTCATCTGTCAAGTAAAATCTCTGGGTAAAGACGAGCAGCCTCACTGTAGAAAGTGTGTCTACAGGCTTTTAAACTAAAAACAAATCTGTCGCCTCTTTCTACAGAGCTGTACATGCATTCAGCTAATCATTTTCTTTTCTATAGCTCCATAAAAAGATGCAACACATCTCAACGTGCAACTACAGAATTGTATTTGCTCCACCCTAACGCAGACATCCATCTTCCTCTATTTTCCTGCATTGGGTTGATCTACCCACGAAGTCACAATGCAATTCAAACCCCATTACTTGTAGAGATGACTCACTCTCTGCACCAGCATGGTCTGATCTCCGTACACTCCAGCTTGTTCTCCTTCTCCCACCTCAGCTTCATCTTCGTGCACCACCATCGTGTTGACCGAATCAGTATCTGCATCCCTGTGACTGCAACCACACAAGAATGAGGGTTTAGGGTGAAATAGGAATGTAAACTCTGATTATGAAAAAAGTATTTAGGAGCAAAACGAGCAAAAAAACAACATGATACTTCTTCAATTGCTGGTTTTACCGATCTGTTGGGCTTTCGTCCTCCTCCGGGCCGTCGCCACTCTCACTTTCGTCACTGCTTTCGCTGCTTTCCGAAGAGGAGGGCGGGTAGTCATTGGCCTTGACCGGGAGCCTTGGTGGTTCCTCTGCGCGCTCCTTGGCGTAGAGGCCGTGGTCCTGCACACACATGCACCACTGTTTACTTAGACAGTGCAATCAAAATTGTTTTCAAAATCATCTCAGAAATAAAAGTTGGTAGCACAAAAAAAGACACACTATCTGCAAAATGCACAGCTGATCCAAACACATTTGACGATGAGGGACCCTCGAAAGAATGATTATGTTTAAATATAGGATGCCCACATAACAGAATGAGTGTAAACACATAGAAATACCTCAATATGAAGAAAAGAGTTTATCTCAGGGAAAACTGTAACAAGCATGCTATTAATTCTGTATTAACATAAAGTCAAGAAATGCATATACAAAATAAATTCATGCATGAACACAATGCATCACATGGTATAATAAAAGGTTACTGACCTCCCCTATAGCCCTCTTGTAACTCTGCATATTTAGGGTAAAGTCGACAAACAGGATTTAAGTAGGTGGAAGAATGAGGAGTAACAGAAATGGTACCTACAGTGTAAATTACCGTAAACGCATTACAAAAGTGAGATACGAAGCACCGATTGCTTTTGTCAATCTCTCATTAAAGGGATATTCTGGACAGTTGGTTTCATATTAGCAGTATTGTATTATAAAAACAAACGATGTCACATTACTCGGATGAAGAGAACCCGTGACTGGACACAAAATCAAATCAGGAATGTTTTGTTTCTGCTTCATTTGGAAAAAGCACAACGTTCTGCAACAAGTGTTGTGCTCGGACTTGTACCGTTCTGCAAGTAAATGTTACACTTTTTGATTTTGTACGAGTGTCATTCTTTTGCTATTAGATTAACCAAATGGAAACGGACCAGAACAGGGCTCCATTATGAAGACAAAACTTTGAATTACTTCACTTCAAGGCAAATCACGCAACAAATGGATCTCAGATCAAAAGAAGCTTTTTTTTTTAAAAAGAAGGAAGAAGGAGCAAATTAGTGCAGTTTACGTTATGGTTAATTGTCTTTGACATTCACCGGTTAAGTAATATTACAAATAACTTCAACCATGTGAGGAAGCTGATAGACTGTAAATGTAGTGTTCTCTTAAAGAACCACTCACAGCGGGGCGACCGGGGCGAGAGGAGGTCCGAGACTCCCCAGGCTTATGACGGCTTTCGTGAGACAGAATAGGGGAATCCATTTTGGAGGAGCCTGGAACACATAAAAATAATAATCATGCTGCAAAATGTGCACTTATAAATCATAAACTAAGACGCGCTGGAAAGAGTCTGCTCAGAAACTCACTGAGGATGCGATGCCTCTCCAGAGAACCCGTCTGAGGCAGATTGGACATGATGCTCATACTGTCTCCTCTCTCCCAGCGATCATTGCGGCTGAGATCTGGATTGCTGCAATAAAAATATAATGTTGGTATAGTGCCACCACTTAAAGCTGCTAAATTAAATGTATAAGAGAATATCTGATGAAGGACTAGAGTGTCTGAAGTACCTGGCCCTGACTGGATGCCTGATGCCAGAGTGCAGGTTGGTGTTCAGAGCAGTTGCAATAGATGCGGTTCTCTGGGGAACCTGAGGACAGAAACATCCACTTCTTACAAACTACATTGGTTTATAAAATAAACTGATATTCTGAAGATGCGTTGGGTGTTTTTTTTAGTTTTTTTTTTAAAATTGAATCTATAAGATCTTTTAGCTTAGTGTCCTGGTTTGGCAACTTACCTCGAAAAAATAAAAACTTGCTTAATCAGATTGGGAGGTGGGCCAGTAAGCTAATTGGAGAGCCACAACTCAACTTAGAATGCCTCTCTAATGGGCAGCTACAGAGACTAGCTGATCCATCTCAGATGATACATCTCATCCACTATACGGCCAATTCCAGTATCTCCCTTCTGGCCGTAGGTTTAAATGCCTTTGTGCAAAACTAAAAAAGGTATAAATGTAGTTTTGTCCCCTCAGCTATTAATGTCCTAAGTAGGACATGCTTTCCCAACTTCCATCTAGGTCTATTTATTTATTTATTTATTTATTTATTTATTTATTTATTTATTCTATTGTATAAAACAAACTGTATTTGTTTTGTTTGTCCGTCAATGTTTTGTTTTGTTATTCTCCCGTTTGTCTTGTGTCACTGTCACTGTACTGTATGGTGTTGTTGTAAGTTTCTACTTTTACCTGCAAACAAATCTACCTTCTGGGATCAATAAAGTTACCTTACCTTACCTTACCTTCTTTTTAAAGAGTTTTAAAGGAGTTTAAAACTCTTTTAAAACTTCTTTAAAACTATTTTAAAGAGTTTAAAAGAGTTTTAAAGAGTTTAAAAGGAATTTAAAAGAGATTTAAAGGAGTTTTTGAGCCACAACTCAACTTAGAATGCCTCTTTAATGGGCAACTACAGAGACTAGCTGATCCATCTCAGATGATACATCTCATCCACTATACGGCCAATTCCAGTATCTCCCTTCTGGCCGTAGGTTTAAAATGCCTTTGTGCAAAACTAAACTTTTGGAGCTGTGTTTATTTGTTTATGATATCTGTTCACTGCATTATTCACTGTATTTGTATTATTGTATTTTGTATTCAGTATCTTTTATCCTTCTTTTGCCTGACCAGGGACAAAGACTGCAAATTAGCTGAAGCTAGACGTCTCGTATGCATCACATTTTTCATTCTTTGTGACAATGTTGTATGTATCGTCCCTGTTAATGCCCTAAATAGGACATGATTTCCCATCCTCCATCTAGGTCTATTTATTTATCTATTGTACTGCTTATTCAATCTGGAGCATTTGTTTTGTTTGTCCATCAATGTTTTGTTATTGTACGGTTTGTCTTGTGTCACTGTACTGTATGGTGTTGTTGTAAGTTTCTAGTTTCTACCTGCAAACACATCTACCTTCCGGTATCAATGCAGCTACCACCTGCACCGTGAAACTAATTCCACCGGCCTAGCCGTGTGGCGATAAAAGGAAGTTGAAGTTGATCAATAAAGTTACCTTAACTCAGCTTGATCATTCTGGGTTGTACTGGATCTTACCTTCGGTGGGAGTTCGACATCTGGCAGGCGGATCCAGGGGCCACGATCCTCCCTGATCTGATGCACCTGCGGCGCTGGAGTTTCAGAGGTGGGGTCCGAGTTCTGCCGCACGAGCTCCCTGGAGTGGACGGGCCGGGGAGCGGGGGTGAGGGAGGGGTCCTGGGTGGGGAAGGCGGACATGTTCTTAGTGGGCTGGTCACAGAGGGACTGGGAGCGAGGGACGGGAGCAGCGTAAGGCTTCAGCGGGACCAAGTGAGCCATCTGGAACTGCAGAGGGCAGAAGCAGCACAGGAGAAGGGAGGCGCAGCCCGTCAGCAGGAAGAGTGCACAAGAGCATCAGAGAAGCAAGTCCCAGTGGAGAGGAAAGTACAGATGTGTTCAGATAGGAATAATAAAAAGGGAATAGATATAGAAGGGAAAAAGGAAAAAGAACACATAAATAAGGCCGTCCAGATAAGTAGGTCTAAATCAGGAGGCAGAGAGGAATGTTAGGCTCGCTATTCTGCTGGTGTGGTTAAGCTAAACTTTCAACCCTTTGAAAACACAAACCTTGCCCTGCCCCCCCTGGGGTTCAACGGGCCTCTGCATCGGCGGAGTCTGTGCAGACTGGACCACTCCTGACTGGCTGATGGAGTCAGACCTCGACTGGATGGCAGTATCAGAGACCGTAGTGCAGATCTTGGGTGAACCCTGTCTGTTGAGTTTACTTCGCTCCTCCACCTAGAAGGAATAAAGTGAAAGAACAAATGTAAAAAAGGAGAAAAAGTTGACTGTGGGGCGTTCTGCTTCAAATGCAGGTCCGACTGCTACCTCGCGGGCCCACGTGGGCTTGTTGTTGGGCTCTAGGTTTTTGTTGTAGTGATAAAGTTGCGGCTTCTTTTCTTGCTGCTGCTGTTGCAGGGAGACCAGGTAGGCATGCTCCTGCTGGAGCTGCCGCTGCAGCCGCTCCGACTGACGCTGCTCCTCCAGCTGTTTACGCTTATACTCCTGAGCAAGGACAAAAAACACCACAGTCAAAACACTGCTCAGCTCAGATGAAACCTAACATTAACCAATACATTTAACATCAGACTGCTTTTACTGGTTTAGATACGTAGCAGTCAAGGACTGATGTACGCCGCCAAGATGAAAAACCTGACCATATCAAAGCCAAGTAATAACCAGCCCATGTGGAAATATCCTTCTTTTATTGATCCTGTATGTTGCTTTTCAGGTTACATTTTAAACAAAGAAAAGGCGAATGAGTTGATGTATCAGCTTTTATGACTTGCAGACGTGGGTCTTCAAGCTTTTCTATAGACGCTGATTTCACAAGGTGAAAAAAAATAACAGCATTGTCAAAACTTTAAAGTCACATGCTGAAATTGACAATATAATATATAGTGATTATCTGAGTTCCTACTGCTACAAAGCTGATTTACACAGTGAGGAGTTAATTTACCACATGTATTGATTTATCATAACACTGACGGATCATTTTAGTTTGCAATCTTTGCATTTAAATCAGTATTTGTTAAGGGTGAATATTTTAGACTTTAGAGAGGATTTGTGTTCCTAGTAAAGTGCTTACAAATAACTTTAAACCACTGTCTTTACAGTAAATGTTTTCTTTCCTCGGTATCATGTTTATTGACTTAATAGGATGATTCAAACAGGGACTTGATGTTGCATTTTTACATTCATCTAGCAGCATGACTGGTTTGAAATGCAAATTTTCAAAATTCTTTTTAACTGATCTCATATTTACTATAGCATAAACTAAATCTAATGAAAGGCACTACAAAAGGTTGCTTAGACAAACAGGAACTGTTAAGTTTATGTCAGCAGATTGAAGTGAAGCAGGAGAAGAAGCGAGTTCTTTACTTGCAGATTTGTTCCAGCCGTGAGCTAAAGATTGTGCTTCATTGAAAGTTGGGTATGAGATGCATGCAAAAACACTTTTTGTCATAATTCAGGCTCAAATCAGTCTTCCTGGTAGTTTAAAGAACACAGCACCTTTAGGAATTGCCTTTGAAGATGGCACTGACCCCTAGAAGTGCAGCAGAGGCGTTGCCCTGTGGCTGACCCTGTCATCTGTTCCTTATAAAGGCATACACACAGGAACCATGTATGTACCTCAGCTGTTTCGTTTAAACTGTAAAGAAATGTAGGTCATTTCTGTTCACAAAAACAGAAGCTGAGGGTTCAGTGCTAATGATGACTTTAAGCGCCACAGGAGTGTTTACTTAAAAACCCCCGAAAAACTGCAAAAACTCCCCAGAAAATCTAGGTCACCACATGCCTTTTAAAGATGTGCAATGGTGTGAGCTACTTTGAAACATGAAGAGCATGTTTTTATCAAGATGATGCACATCTACAGTCTATTAATTAAATATGAAAATCAATAAAAGCTACTAAGAAAAAAAAAAAAACATTGATCCAATTTCATTTATTGCACTTAGAATAATCTCACCAAAACCCAAGTAAGACATTTTGATTAAATCAAAAGCTACTGATACTGACAAGAAATATATTTCATTGCCAGTCAACTAATCACCTCAATTGAAGCGCTATAAATGAGAGGAAGACATGAAACCCTCTACAAACAAAACAAGGAATGACGGAGGACCGGTGTGGACTAGTTACCATGAGCAGTGCCTGCTCCTGAAGCAGCTGCTGCTGAAGGATTTCTAACTGTCGCTGCTCTTCTTCTAACTTATGCCTGATAAACTCCTGCAGAAAGGCAAGTAGGCAGAGATAACACATTCACATAAATCTCAGACAGGAGTAGAAGATGGAAACAGATAAGCGTTAGGCGATATCATTCCATTACGAAGGAACCATGTGTTGCGTTGTTAAGAAACAAAAACAATCAAGTATGAAAGCAGTCTTCTTTTTTAGAATAAGCAGTGAAACAGGCAAATGTTATCATCAAAACAAGATCAACATACTGTAGATAATGTGATAAATTGGCAGGTATGGAAAGATGTGAGTATTTAACAGCAAACAGTGACTCCTCTGAGGCAACATTAATCCAGTATGATTCACTAAAAAGGTGATTGTGCTCTGAAGCCAGACTCTGATGCCACTGGGGGTTGAGTGGAAACAGAGCATAAGAGATGCAGAGAGCTCACCCACAGAAATCTCATCTCTGAGTAAATACACTAATTTAGACCCTTGCTGCTATGGCAACGCACTCATGGAATTTCACCACCAGTGCAACTTGCGCTTTGTTTCTGGTGAACACACCTACACTTTGCACTGATTGGCTGACGGCAGCTCCACATCGCGTGTGGTTGGTTACCTGCTCCCTTTCTGCCATCCTTCGATCTTCCTCCCGTCTCATATCGTCAAGTCTCCGATGGGGACCTTTTTCTTGCTGCCTCACCATCTCTCGCTCTTTCCTCTGTTGCTGGGAGAGAGATGTGACAGGAGGAGAGATGAACAGAGGGGCTATGGTTGCAGAGGAGAATTAGCCTGCTAAAGAGCCAATTTTCTGCTGCAAAGAGCTGCAGAAAAATGTTGAATTGAGCAGGAACAAATGGCAGAACATATAGAAGCATATAAAACACAGAGAGAAATAAATATATTTCATCTAATAATTAGTGGCAAGTTCTCACTTTTTGACAGGATGCAATCATTTATGGGTCAACAAAACATTTGTTCTTTGTGGGAAATCATCCCTTCATCTTTTATCATGACTTCATTTTTGGGAAAAGAGCATGCAAGACAGAGCAAGCAGTGGAGGAAGATGAATCGAGTGCTACCTCACTGCAGCACAATGCTCTCCTGCGCAATACTCAAAACAACTACTGAGAAACAGTGAGTGTATGTTACTTCCCAGTCCCATATACCTGCTCATAGACTGCAAAGTTCCTGACACTTTCAAGGCAGAAAATCGGTTATGTGTTACACGACGTAGACGTGTCTTAAAAATGTTCAATAATATACTTTCTCTGTAACTTATGTCTAACGTAGCATTCTTCCAGCTCAAGAACTGTGTGTCAACTTTAAATCCAGTCTGCATGTAAATGCAAATACAACCACATGTGATCTAAAAAGGTTGGGCAAAACACTGAGGGTTACAGCATTATGGATTAATTTTTACGAGTAATCCAGATATGGGGTCATTACTTGCTTCTGTATTAACTTATTTTTTAAAACCTATTTACGCCTAACTGTCAAAGGACAATCATTGTCAGTGTTTTTGTTAACAGCATGCGTAAAGCTAATTTTTGAGAACAGAATTCCAGATAAACATTAGTGGTGTTAATCTAGAGAAGGTGTGAATATTCAGACAATAACAACTACTCACTAACAATAATACTGCTCGAATTAATTACTTTTTCACAGACTAAATATGAGTCTCTTTTTAATTCCCTTTCTGCACCAACTCATTTCACTCGACAAAATTTTCATATAGTTAATAATTCATACGCATAGTACTTGGAGCAGACTGTCTATGACTTTAAGCAGTCTCACTTTATTCCACATTATTCATCCAGCAAAAGCAGAGAAACACAGGAACCCCTGCCACTACAGGCACCTTAAGCTTTGCTTTAACGTACTAGATATTTAACCAGGGAGGCTTTGACATGATTCATACAAAATATTTTGATGCATGTTGTGGCTAGGTCTCACAAATCTTAACTTCTAGGATTTACTAACCTCACATCTTTTGAGAGATTAGTTTCATATATTCATCATATAACACATCAAAAGAGTTGCACTGTTGAGCATTTTGAAATCAAATTAAAAGTCAGGCACCGTCATGAAATAAGGGAACTGGCAAACAAGGATGTCTCAATCAGAGCAGCAGCAAGCAGTTAAGTGGCTTAATCACGAAGACCAGAGCCGACCCATGCCGGCGACAAACCTCTTAGTCAGTTTACTTTTAATCTAATATTGTATTATCCTTTAAAAATGCTCTGGATTACATGTCATTACCTTATCATGTTCAATGTTAGGAGCAAATCCAAGACACTCCCATCTTGAGGATTATATTAAATGATCAACACTCGCCTAAATCCAAAGAAATGTCTAATTTTTATGAGATGGCGATTCGTAAGATTTATTTGTAGTTATTCACCCATCAGTGTTCGATTAGCACCAGACATCACTGTTGTGCCATCAAGAGCTAAACTTAATACTGTATAATCCTGTATAAACTGGTGTCTTAAATATGACAACATTTATGTTTCAAAATAACAATGAAAAATTATCTGACATTTTGTGAAACATGTTCATCAGCTCTCCGAGTTGTAGATTTATCAGCGAGACCGACCCCTTGAGGGGAAATAAGTCAATCTCTGAGTATCGGTTCCACAGGGACCAGAACCTAAACTCTCATCTGTTTTGGTGTGTTTATGCCAAAAGAGGTAATCCTTGGGTACTTGTAATACCGATTCCAGGTATCCCAGGAGGATGGGTAATTGAATTAGTTTTATTCTAATGAAATTAATCTCCTTAACTCAAACAAAACAGAGCCAAGTAAAATAAAGAAACAGTTCTTTGAACTGTGCTAAAATTACTTAAAGCTAAATTAATTAATTGTGATGTAGCCAGACAGTCTTTACCTCAAATAGGATAGCCAGCTAGTACTAGAGTTGGTTAATGTTGATCACCACTAGTGTTGTGGTTTATCTCAGATTATAGAGCTACTGAGCACCAGACCCAAGAGTTATAACTTTAAAACCTAGTGGTCGGTAGCCAGCAGTGGCACATGTTCATAACTCCAGATCTATACCAAGATAGAGGTGGATATGAAGTTAAGCAACATTATTACTTTAGATCTACTTATAGGCTATGTAGCAGTAGATCCAAAGCTATGTAGGAAGTAGATCTAAAGTTATCCATTTCAAAATTAAAAGTCTCCATTCATTATAAATACCTGCTTAATCTTGTTAAGGATCATGGAGACCTGCAGAAGCCTCTCAGCTCTCTTTGGGGGAAAGAGACCCGACAGTTTGCCAGAACATGGAAACTTCTGTGGTTTAATAACAATAAGAAGAGGCCTCTTCTACCGGCACTGTGATCTGCAGACCTATGCTGCCAATTTAACCTTATTACCATTGATATCTATCTGTCTAACTCTCAATAGTGTTTTGTGAGTATTCTTGACAAAAGCTGGTTCTTTTGTGTCCAAAATGAGTTTAAAACATCATTGAACCAAGGGTTCCTGTTGCCTTTGTAAAATATTGAAAAATGCTCATAGCTTGTCCAAGATAGCGACAGTAACTAGGGGGCTGGACTTGTCGATAGGTCAATTCGCTGGGCTGACGGGATGTAGAGGAAAACAGTTCTACATCTGTCCGGGAAACAAAAGCCTAATTGGAACAAAGTTGTAGTTTTAACTACATTTCCTTCAACAAGCTTAGCTCTATTCATAGGTTTTCCCAAGAAATCTCCTTGTGCACATCTTAATTTGATTAGAGCCAGGTTTGTTGTCCTGATGCTGAACTATGCCAATCGCCTCATGGTATCTACTTCATATTTGAGTTTCTTTTTTTATTCTTTGGGAAAACACAATCATTATTTCACATAATGATAAACTGCTCCTTTTAAAAGTACCATTTGTGGGGCTGATCGTTACCTCTTCAAGTCGACGGCGCTGTTCCTTCTGCTCTTCTATGCGTTTCTGTCGGTCGTGCAACAGCTGCCTCTTGTGCTCCTCGGGGTCCCGGCGCTGAGCCGCCAGTTGGGCTTGCAGCTTCTTGTGAGCCTCTTGTGTGCGCTCATTGTTTTCCTGCTGCAGCCGCTGGAAGTCCCGCCTCAGGGTGGACTCCCCAGGTACATTCACTATTGAACTGATGACCAAAATTGAAGACATGAGTGGAGAGTACGCCACGAGATGATGCAACAAGAATTGGGCAGAAATAAAAGATTACGTTTACCTTGACTCTCGATCATCTCTACGATTTTCATCCTCTTCATCACTTCCACTGTACTCGTATTCTGTCTCTTCTACAAGACAAATCAACGGAAAAACAATACATAAATCAAATCAAAATTAGAGCAAGACAATTGAATACAAGTTAAAATTGCTGTGTTACACTTAAGTGTCTTTCCATCTCATTTACATACCTTTCTCTCCCCTCTTCTTGCGTGTTCGGTCAATGTGGTCTTTTAGCTGAATTCGGACCTGGCGTTCAGTGGGCTGGTCCCTAATGAACGAATGCTTGAGCAGCTGCTCTGTGGATGGTCGACTGGCGTACGTCTTCACAAGACAACCCTCTATAAAGTCAAAAAACTTCTTGGACCTGGACGGAAATGGGAGATTGGAGGGTGATAAACTTGATGGTAGCAACAGGAAAGCAGAGAGGAATGTACCAAAATGACCCTTTTCCAATGAGCAGTTTGGTACGGTTGGGTTCCTATGGACCTACAACTTAACGGGGTCCAAAGTACTGTATGGTACGGTTGTATGGGACCCTTTTATAATGGAAACACACAAAATACCGGACTGGACCAAACCACTCAATGGAAAAGAGGTATAAAAGCTGTCAGACAGGCCATTTGACCAGAATCTTTCCCCAACATTTAGGACAAGTTTATGTGGGAGAAGGTCGACTTCTGGTCCCTTTCACACAGACTGCATCTCTGGATGGGAACTGGGAGTCATTCCAAGAAACAAATACTAAATACTAAATCTTCCCTTGTTACATGACTAAAGTAATTCATCTCGATTCATGCAATTTGTTAATGTCTTTGCAGGAAAATGACATGGATAGAAACAGACACATAATTCTTCCAAACGCTTGAATCAAAGACTTCCTTTTAGGTGCATTTCCATTAATGGGGGTTTCAGGTAGTTTTTGTGGAGTCGGATCGTTGACACGTGTCTCCATTAACAGGAACCTCCCTGCAAGAGCCGCCTCAGAAACCTTTCTTAAACCTTTAAATTGCATTGAGCCCTCTCCCGTGAGCTTAAATCACATGAACAAAATTAATTGGAACAATTTGGACCAGAAACATTTTGCTGCAAGTAAATTTGATAAAGATGGAAATTACAAGAAAGAAAAAAAAAGAAAAAAAAACGGTGACTTGGTTCAGGCCTTGTTGTCATGTGATGAGCAGTGTTGTTTGTTCAGTCAATGGCTCTTGTGTGGCGCTACAGCATAATAAAGACACGCTGGCTGAGGGGGCTGAGCCTGTTGGAGGCTCCTGGCTGCCGGGTTTACGTTGATCCCCTGCTAATGGAAACGCACCTTTTGTTGGCTCTTGAAGATGTTTCACCTTTTATTCAGAATGTATCATCAGAGCTGATTATTACCATGACCTGGGTGACTAAGAAACTACACCGAGTACACATGCACATCTAGTAAACAGAGAAACCCTTATTTAGAGACTCGGAGAAAATACCAATTATAAGCTATTGACCCCTGTCATTGCAACTAAAATAAATGCAAAGCAACATCATTATTATGAAATGCTTTTCAACAGCAGAACGAAAATTCATGTTCAAAAAGCAGCAACCAACCTATTACATCTTATGTATTTGGAATCACGGTGCATCTATTTGTTTGGATATTAAACTGATATTTAAAAAGGACTACAAGCTTTTTGACTGCAGTGAAAAAGTGAGAAAGGGGAAACTGCAGAACCACTGCTGTTTGGATGCTGTGGGACTATAATCTTCATTGAATGAGTCCCTTAATGAAAGGTAGATAAAAAATAATAGGCACGAAAAACACAGGGTTGTAAAAAGAATGACAAATTTATTTTTAATAAGCCAACTTCTGGCTCACCTATTTATCTCTGACATTCTTTACAGCAATCTTGACCACAAATAAATTCAAAATAACCTTAAGCAAACTGTCTACTTTGGGAGATGGAAAGATATTCAAAAATTACTTGTACAAGCAACACTATTTCCATTCAGTGTTCTTCTCATAAAAGTGTGTTTTTATGCATTTAGTCATTTATTGTTGTAGTGTCCTAATGTGCATTCCAAGTTTATTATAACACCACTTTTTACTCCACCGTCCTGCTGTGACTTTTTCAAAACCGTATCCAGTTTTGACCAACGTCTTGCAAACATCTTCTAATAGAGAATGAAACATTATGGAACTGGAGCTGAAAAATGTAAAGCTTTATGTTACAATAACGGATTTGTAGTATGAGTAGGATGAATAAGTCTAAGCCACATCGTGTAACACTAAGTATTTCATTCATGATGAATTTCAATTAAAAAACTGCTGCCTGAAACAATTTGGGTCAATCCGGCAATGCCTGAATACGTGCTAGAAACTGAATACAGATTAATTACCTTGATAACAGGTAGGTGAATGATGGTATAAAATCATTCAACCATAGCTGAAATTGCTAAAATTGGGTCAAAAACTATTTGCCAGTGCTTTTTCAATGATTTAGTAACGCTTTATAAAAACTTGGAAAGACAGTGGCAAACGCTCATCTTTGATGAAGAGATGTGGTTAAATGGAAAAAATCCTGGACGACTGCAATCTCCTTAATTTTTCTCAAAATCTAACAGAGGAAAGTCAACAGTGAAACTCTGTTTAATAGTAAAAGTAAGAGCATCTTGATGTGGAAAATGTGAAAACAGCTGACAGTATTGGCACTAAACAGCTGTGTAACCTTAAGAAAACCACTTAAGAGCACCGCTCATCCGTGGCCATGGATGGTGAATGTACGCCATAAACAGAGCTAAAGGTGGTCCAACAAAATATTACGGGGGCCATGTGGGCTATTCTTCAACAATAATGATGTATGCAGACTCACTCTGGTGACTTGATTATTGTCCAGCTTTGGCAGAAAGCCTTTAAAGGAAAGTTTTAATCTTTTTAAGCCAGTCCAGACAGACATCAGGATGGTTGTTCACTTACCATTTTTTGGATTTAAGTTTCGGTGGGGAGTTCCTAGGAATCAGAAAGAGGGCCCTCATTGGATGCATGTCACATAAGGCTACAAGAAAAAGAAAAAAATGGCACATCAGGATAAATGTAATGCAAGACTATTCCTTGTCTGGGTAGCTAGTGAGCAGTACTGGACACCATCATAGATTTCTGCATCCTGAAACATGGTTACAGCTGTTGTTATCCAATCTCTCCTGGTGCCTTAGGCTTATTGTTACACTGAATGTAAGAGCAAGGACTGTGAGTCACCGTGTTCCCAGCGTAGGTAGGTACTGTAGATAAACCTGACTGGTTAGCTTCAGAGTTTCACAGTAAATAGGCTTTTGTAATGCCGTTTTTATGACATGTGCAATGTCTGCCAAAGGAAAGGGGGAATTTCATTTTCGTCATAAAAAAGAAGCCAACTTAAAGAATAAGTCACAGTTAAACTGATAACATGAGCTCGATATGACAGACATTCATTTTTACAGCTCTATTACATTATCTGTCTGCAGAGAGGATTCATTACAAAGTTACTCACACACTGATGTCCTGTTTAAAACTTTACTACACACCTGAACAGGTAATTTTGTTGAGATTTGTTTTCTTTTTTAATAATCAAGTGTACAGAATTATGCAGCATCAATGTAGTGAATTAAATTAATATCTGAATGCATACTTTTAATTTACAACGCTGCCAATGTAGTGAAATAAAAGCTGCACTGTGGCAAACTGAACCCTCAAGAGTCTCAAAAGAAGCTTAATAATTAATATGCTTTAATTAGCAAGCTTTAATAAACATTTCATCATACGGCTGGTGGCTTGTATGACACTGAAAAGCAAGTTGCCTTGACAGGGGTCTTAGTTTCCTGCCATACTTGACATCATGATGCATTGAGCAGCAGATTTACTGGAGTTTAATTAAAGCATTTTAAGTCAGTAACGTAAACCCTCATTTGGTTTACAAGTTGTATGTACTAGGACATAAAACATTACAATTAAAAGAAGGTGGCCTGTATCTATGTTGTCATATCATGTACCAAGTTACCCAGAATATAAAGAGATAAATGATGCTGTCTTTTAATATTTACTTTAGGTTAAGTGACTTAAATGAAAAGTGGTGTCAGAACTAGAATTAGGAAGGAATCAAAAATAGGGGCCAGTCCACACCATGGACCTATTTCAGTGACCAGACTGATGCAGTGAGCACACGCTGCATAATTTATGATGGCAGACCAACACCAGCTTGACAGTTGGCCTGTATATCCGGCTGCATGTCACTCACAGCAGCAGGCTATAGCAGCTGTGTAGCTCCCCATCAGTTACGGTGAAAAACTCATGATAAAAAAGGAAAAACAAAGAGTCCCTTGAACAAATCCCAGTTTTCTAAAGCTGCAGACCAAAGTCAGGAAATGTTTTAAATCTGACGTGTAAATTGATACTTTACCAAGAATGATCTGCCGCCAGCTCGCTGCTTTGATCGCAAGGATTAAAGAATTACTCTGTAATATATAGAAGACTTTTTCTAAAGATCAAATATAACTGGGGGATAAAAAACCTCACTAAACGCATTAATGGAGCAGTGTGGGTTATTCCTTCATCAATAATGATGAAAGGTCTGGATTTGGTTCCAAGTGTGTCATTTGGAATTAAACAATGCTGTAAACTGTAAACCTACAAATAGGCACAATTAGGCCACAAAAAAATAACTAATAATAATACTAACAACAACAACTACTTCTGCTTTTCTTTTTAACGCACTCACTGAAGAGAGAAAATGAATCATAATTCTCAAGAATAGAAACACAAGATAAGCTTTTGAAAGGAAAACAATACCCATCTTAAAAAGCGAAAGAATAATTCTTCAGATAGAGGAAACCAAGCTCAACAACAACAACAACAACATTTTTCAAGGTTCAGAAGCAAAGGCTAATGTAGTGGTTGAGTCGATCAAACCTGATAAAGCGACAGTTTACCCGCTGGATTTAAAAACAAATCAAATCAAGTATATTTATATAGCCCTTTACAACGGCCAAAGGGTACCCAAAGTGCTTTACATGAAAGTCTAAAGATAATAGCCTACCAAAAAATGGATAATTAAAACCAATGCGTAAAAATAGTTAATAAAAATAGTACAGAAAATGGCACTTAACACCAACACAAACACAAAAAAGCATTAAAAAAAGTTACAACCTTCAATTCTGACAGTTGAAATATCATTTATCCAACTGTATTGTAAATTATCTGCTTTCAAAGAAAAAAGGTTTTGTGATGGATGTGTGCTTCTAAAAATAAAAATGCAAGAATTTGTAAAAAAAAAAACACAAAAAAAACAAGTACATATTGTTTCCTTCATATTGAAAAAAATCTCAGAATAGAAATAATCTTAAAAGTGTAGTGACTGGATACGTTCCAGCTTGGGGTTTCCTGAGAAGTCCTCTGAGAGATTATTTGGTCTGATCCTACGATATCAGACGGATGTCAATCAAAAGTAAACACACTAAACTCAGATTTAAGGTGAGGTGAAACAGCTCTCCAGCCTCAAACTGAAAGGAAAACAGCATCCTCAACATGATGCAGCAGGCTCAATAAGCTGCCAGAGTTAAGCCGGTGTGTTTTACCAGACATTCTTTTCTAAATTTTACCCAGCTATGCTTCGGTGAGATTTTCCTTGCTTCCACACCAAATCTAGAGGCAGATCTCCCCACAGACCAGAGACAGGCAGATCCGTGCAATCAGCTGCCAGCTCACGACTACACTACCCTATTACAGTGAGTCAGCTGTCCATCTGAGGACACAGCCAACAAGGCTGCATATGCGAGCCGGACTCATTCATCAGGTCTTTGAGAATACGATAAACGTCCTACTACTAAAACTTAATCCAACATCAAGCAGGTAAAAAGGGGGAACACTTACGAGGAGCTCCCTCTGCCATCTCAATGGCCGTTATCCCCAAGGACCAAATGTCACTCTGTAAAATACACACAACACATCAGTTTGAATGTATTACTCTTGCAGCATATGCAAACATATACGCTAAAAGTGCTGCTGGAGTTACCCTGTAGTCATAGGTGGAGTCAGGGTTCTCATCGCAGGCAATGACCTCTGGTGCCATCCAGTAAGGAGTTCCAATGAAGGTGTTCCTCCGTCCAACAGTCCTGTCCAGCTGAGCACTTACCCCAAAATCAACTAGGGAAAAACAGACCAGAGGAATAAACTATTGAAGAGAGGACAAAGCACAACTACCTCAGCAAAACCAAGTACTTTGACTCGACATACCAAGCTTGACCTCTGCATTCTCCGTCAGCAGCACGTTCTGGCCTTTGATGTCTCTGTGGATCACTTTATGGGCATGGAGGTGAGCAAGGCCCTGTTCACACACAAAGAAGTCAAACCTGGTCACTGAGTAATGACTTCAGCTGCATAATTGATTTGACTGGTGCGACTGCGACTTCCTACCCTCAGGATCTCTCTGCAGATGTAAGCAATCCAGTCCTCCTTCAGAGAGCTGCCTTTGGTGTTTTTCACCAGGTCGGTCACTGATCCCGCGCCGCAAAACTCCATCACCAGCTACGCACACACAATTATGTTGTAAAAATGTTGTACCGCTTGAAATAAATATGAACTGAACTGAACAATAAAGCTGAATATGCCCAAAACAACATCACGGCAGGTACAAGTGTAGTTATACCCAGAGTTGATCATCGTGTCCTGGTGGACTCTTCTTGACAAAGGCACCGTAATACGTGGCTATGTTGCGGTGGTGGCTGTATTTCTTCAGCATGTTGATTTCTGCTTTGATCTCCTCCTCTTCCTCCTCTGTGACATCCATCACCTTGATGGCGGCCAGTTGGCCTGTCTTCACGTGACGCCCCTGCAGAAAAGGCCAAAGTAGGTTACTGTGACGCCGCTTGATCAAGTTTGAAGTTCTGAAAACTCACGACTTTCACCCATTATAGGCGTAGCTAATTGCTTCTTCACTTCACTTTGAAGTGAGAAAATGTAGAATAAGAGTATAGGGTCTTATCTCCCCGTCACCGCCGCTTTAAAGCTTTTAATCAGCCTGATGGCCGAAAATATCTACTAAAATAGCAATAAGCCTTTTCTGCTGTAACCCGAAAAGGGAACGGCATACACCTCAGTCTTTCATGGGAGTTAAACCATTTTTATAAATGATTCGGGCATCATGGCTCACCTTGTACACTTGTCCATATGTGCCATTGCCAACAACCTCGACCAGCTCAAAGATTCCTGCCGGATCCTGTTGGAAACAGACCTTTGTGAATTAATGAGGCATATTAAACTGTTATACAACACACAGACACAGTAGGTCGCAACCAAAGAGGCACAATCTTTGGTCAAAATAGGTGTTTCTAAATAAATTTGACCAACTTTTTCCTCAGTTGAGGTTGTGTATCAACTTGTTACACACATTTGTTTTAAGTTAAGAGTAATACCCCTCAACTGCTCTCATAAGTGCTTTAATCTCACTACAACTACATTAATCACAAACCCTGACTTACATAAAGTCTAAAGACAAAACACTGGTGAGGAGGTGATGAAAAAAAAAGATCTGGATAAGATCTTTTTTTTTACAAGCTGCAATATCAAAGTGAGGATGTTTGCAGATCGATAGGCTCCATCAAAACCACTGTGACAGACATTTAATTGTTTTGTAAAGATAATACTGTTTGTAATGTTTACATTGGAGTCATTTTAAATCATTTTTCACCCTTTAAAGACCAACTAGGTTCAAACTTCCTAGCCACATGCTTTCTTGCCACCTTCAGGACTTGACAAAGAAGAAGAAACAGAATCACTAAAAAGGTTGGATATGCAAAGATTATTCATGACAACATGGACAGAACTTTAGGATCTTTGCTTGAGTCATTATTTTATGTTTCAAAGCTGTGAACACATATTCTACCGACACTAATAAGTCGTAGGTTGCTTTGACAAAATTATGCAACCCCCCCTCCCCCCTGAAACGAAGGAAAATGACAACCAGTTCCACTTTCAGGGAATTTCAATATGGCTTTAAGAAGATGTGTGGGTGGTGAGACTGCTGCTTTGGGTTTAGAACGTACACCATGACCTATCCTGCTTTCATCCACTTCCAGTGATCAGTTTTCTGCCTTCAACACCAATGGGAAGATTTTCTTTTCAGTGGAAGAATGCAAATGAACAATAACATTTATATTTTGGAAGAATCTGGCAGTTAAAACTAAAAAATGATGACCATCTTTGATGATAAAGTGAGCAACAACAGAGATCTGAAGCGGGTTGTGAATAGGAACAGAAGTGTGACGTAAAATGGGAGGGTAAAGAACGACGGCATAGAAGGGAATAATGTAATGATTGAGTAGGCGGTGAGGCAGAGGCGGCAGCTTCACTCACGTCCAGCAGAGAGTGGGATGGGAGGAATGAGTTGAAAGTCAAGGAAGGGTACAATTTTAGTCCAAGCACACCTCGCACAATAATAAAAATAAAATAAAATAAAATAAATGTTTTTAAAAAGGCGCCGTACAACTCTAGGTGACCGAAAGATAAATCTGGAATAAGAAACATGCACTGAAAATGATAACTCTGATGTTTAGATGTGTTATGTTGATGAATAATCTCAATACACTTGAGGTCAACCTCGATTAACGACACAATTCATTGACTCAAATATCAAGTCTTAATAATCCTGTTTTAGAGTGCATCAGCATAAAATAAAGCGGTGGCGGTCCAAGAGGAAGTTGACAACTCATTTCCTGTGAGGGTGCTAACACACTGATGCAGGAAGTCTTGAAAGATGCAAAGGAAAATAACTGGCCTGTGGTTACAAAGCTGTAGATATCAGCAAAAGTCACAATCTCAACCCTTCAATGAAAAATTATTAAAATGTGAAAAAAGGAAATCTAGCTTGTATTTCTGTAATCATTTAATAAAAGATTTTTTTTATTTTATGTTACAGTAACCAATGCTCACACACCTCTGTTAGCTTATCCGTGCCAAACATATTTTGTTGCAAACTATTTGCAACAAAGTAAAATCAAATGTCTAAATTACTAATGCGTTTCGTTTCCAAGGAACTTATTGTCATAGTTAGTAAGCAGCCAATGTTACACAAACACTCAAAACGTGTTTTAACTTAAAAATAAAACATTTACCAAAAGAGAGGAAACTCATACACTGCTTCTTTTTTTTTTAAATATATCCTGTTATAAATAATGCTGATCAAAAAGAATGTGAATTAGGCATTTCTGCCAAGCTGATTACTTGGGACCTGTGTGGGTCAACTGTAGTTATGTAAAACAGAGTCCTTCCACTGAAAATTTCTTCAAATTAGAGACTGAGATTATCTTTTTGTGCTCCAAAAGAAAGAAACTGTTTGTTCTAAAACTGTTTCACTGCACTTTAAGACACAATGATGCTGTAAATAGACCCGACAAGGATTTTAACACTTCTAAAATAATGATAAAGATGTCCTGCAAAGAATAATGCAAATGATAACCATTCATGCTAAATCTGACATAGTTCAAGTAGGTTCAAGTAAAAATGTTTCTTGAAGAAGCCTGCCACACATTAGTACGAGCTCAAGAATGCATTTAAGTTGGGGATGGGCACTAAACTGAATACACAACTTCTGTTTGATAAGAGTATGTACTTGAGTCCCTGGTGAGTTTCTGAAATCACAACAACCCTTTCACACTTATCTCTGGCAGATTTTGGTGGCAAGACTTCAAAAACAAAAGAAACAGTGCCGACACTGCTCAAACAGTAACTTCAAATAAATAAGGGAACGCCCATTGATTGGACGGAAACAGCTAAATTAGTATTAAAGAAAACTACTATTGCCACCAATTATATCCAAGGAGAAGTGGGAAAGACCTCTAACCTGGGTCCAACTAGTAGCTACCAACCTCTATATATCACCGATGATATATCAACATGCATGTGAGAAATTACTATTAAACTTGTTTTTTTTCTTACTGAACCGCGATAAATAAGTTTTGCTTCTTAATACCCCTTTTCAGACAATTTCCATCAATCAATGTCATATCTGAAGGTATAAATACTTACAAGTTTATTCAATTGGAATTTTTGCTTATATTATTTTTCTATTATGTACAAATTTATATATGAATATATATAGCGACGATGAACTAATACTGGTGAATATGTATATGTTGTTTGGGATTGTTCTTTTGTAAATACTGTTTACCAATCACTTTTGTGGTAATTGTCTGAAATAAATTCATTGGTTCAATATTTAAAATTTTACACAGATGAAGTGAGAACCACCAAGGGTTGTACCCATGTGTTGCAACTTTCAAAGATCAGATAAAAGTTAGGAAAACTGGGACGGATTAAGCCTCATGGAAAAGCTTACAAGCTTTTCTGACACTTTATATTAGGATCAGGAAATTAAGTGACATTTGCACGTTTTAAATTTCAGCTTCACGTGAGACAGTAATTCCCACAAAGAAATATTTCTGCAAAGCTTGGATTCACTTACAGAAAATGGTCCAACAAGATATAAATGGTAGTCCAAAGTATGTGGTAACACAATAAAATTCTTCATGACAACCAAAGCCTGTAAAAGCCATGGCTGTCATGTTTCCCTTTATTTCTTGAATTTTAACACACCACACAGAAAGTTGTCAGGGATGATGATCTGTTTGGTGATTGTAAACAGAACAGCTGCCTCCAACACCCGGCCAGAGGGGTGTTTATTTCACCTGAGCTTCCTTGCGTGGGTGTACGGTTGTGCTTGTTGTTAGAAACTCGCATGACATAAGAAAAGCCATCACAACCACAGCACCCAAGGCTGATTTATGGTTCCGCGTTACACCAACGCAGAGCCTACGGCGTAAGGTACGCGGCGACGCGCGCCGTACGCCGTAGGCTCTGCGTCGATTTAACGCAGAACCATAATCCAGGCTTGAGCCGTGGTCGTGCAGGAACAGTGGAGATACTCACCCGCAGAGCTGCGAGGTCGATGTCGTCCAGGCTTCGTGTGGGGGCGTTTTCAGACATACTTGCAGAAACTTGTGACGTAACAAGTACAACTTCGGGGCTGCTTTTCAGTTTAGAATGGCTTATTGTATGCAGATTGTACAGTAAACCGGCTTTCTGGGATAAATCCTAGACGAGCAGATCCATGTCCGAGCTGGCACAGACGCTCCCAGCTGGCTAGCCCACGTCAACCTGGCCGACGGATATAATGTTTCCTCCCAACAATTAAATATCAGGTTTAAAACAAACAAAAACTACGCACTAAATGAAAGGAATGCAGTGTAGATATTTGAGAGAGCTGTTTCCGTCGCTGTTAGGCAGCCATCACAACAAACCTAAACGCACCTCCACCTTGCTGCGTTTATTCTGACGAGACATTTGCGTAAATGACGCACGCCGAGGAAAAGAAAACTAAACGTCTAATGTCCCACTGGGATAGTCCTCGTTGTGCCAATAAAAGTAGAAAAACAGCAGTCACGGCTCTGCAACGCAACGTCTGATGTGATGGCGTCCGGGTCGGTCCGCACAGCACCAGAACCGAGCCTCAGGCTGGCATTATGAGCCCTATTTCCCTGGAAGAATTACGAGCTGTGAAAAGGACTGGTGAATAAATAAATACAGAACAAGCACACGGCTCCCCCCTTGCGTGCGCAGTTGTCCAAACTCTTCCCCGCGACTTGAAATGATCCGTCAGGTTCTGCCAGCGCGCGCGCCCGCGTCCGAACCGCCTCAGGTGCGCGCGGCCGCGGCTAAGATTTTTCCTTTTCCAGAATAAACTTTCGCTCTTTTATTTCATCCGTGTTGACAGTCGCGCCCAGCACCGCCAGCCTTCCGGGGAAAACACAGGCGGCCACTGTGTCCTGGCCAGCCGCCGCAGCACTTATCTGGCCCTCTTCTGCAAGTTTACCGCCGCCCCGAGTGCAAATGTGATCATAAATACAACTAAACGCAGTCCAGCGCAGTTTCTACCTGCGGAGAAAGGGCGAAACTTGTTATTTCGCCATGTTTTGCCACCCAGGTCCTCCCTCCCACCTCCAGGTTTAGTCCTGTTGCGAGGTTTCTTTTTTTTTTCTTTTTTTTTTTTTTTTTTACTTTATTTAACAGGAACAATGACAAACTCAGATGTAAACATAAGTAGGCTACGTCAGATTGAGAGAACAATCATATGGAAGGCTGAAACAGTCAAAATTAAATAAATAATACATTCATTCAATCATTAAACAAATGCACAATGAAATAAATACATAGTATGGAATGCTGAAACAGTCAAAATTAAATAAATAATGAATTAATTAAAGCATTAAATAAATGTACAATGAAATAAATAAAATTGGAAATACATAAATATATAATTTATTTAATATACAATGAAATAATTAAACGTGTCATTAAATACTTAAAATTTGAATATTTCATTGGATATATATTTCATTATTTCATTACATATTTCATTATTTCATGGTTCCTGCATTGGCTGTATGGAATGGTCAAAATTAAATAATTAATTGATTCATTAAATCATTAAATAAATGTACAATGAAATAAATAAAAATGGAAGTACATAAATATATAATTTATTTAAAATACAATGAAATAATTAAATGTGTCCATAAATAATTAATTTTTGAATATTTCATTGGATATATATTTCATTATTTCATTACATATTTAATTATTTCAAGGTTCCTGCATTGGGTGAAGCACATCATTTAAACTTAGACTAATGTATATCCAATGAAATATATTCACCATTTAATTATTTAATTATACATTTAATTATTTAATTGTATACAGTATTAAATAAAGTATATATGTATGTATTTCCAATTGTATTTATTTCATTGTACATTTATTCAATGATTTATTTAATTATTATTTTTTAAATTGTGACTGTTTCAGCGTTCCATAGAAAGGAAGAAAATAAATAAATATAACAAGAAAAAAAAAATAAAAAAGAATGAGGGAAAAAATAAATAAACAAATGAATGAAAAATGAGTACTTAAATAATAAATAAAGAAGGAAAATCATATTGACAAGTACAGCGGGTAAGGATAAAACGACAGTTGTAATCAGAGTATACAATTCAACTGCAAGGGGAGTATTAATGTGTTTTAGACACTGTTGAAATAAGGAGATTTAATTATTAAGAGCAGTCCATGAAGATTTAGTGTAGCGATACTTGTGAATATAGTATTTTGTAAGAACTATCAAATTATTCACTCAAAATTAATTTGTTTTATTCTTAGGAATGTCCAGTTGCGAGGTTTGAGCCTGCTCAAGGGCTACGGCGGCGCAGCAGGGACAAACGACCCGCAACGCGGACTGGACCTCGACCTGACAGAGTCTGATCATGTGGGCTCGTCCCCAGGCATACATGTCCCTGCACTCACCTTCTTGATCACAGCCAATAAAGTTATATTACAGGAAAAACTGCAGTATAATCAAACAGTTCTGACTTTTTCCATCAACTAATCTTATCACTCTAATGTTTAGATGTAAGATCTTAAGATCATCTTAAGAGCTTATGATTGCCAGTTATTCTTCCATTGAGGCAGATCTGCTTTGTCTTTGGGAGATCATTATGGTTTTGAATAATGCATGTTTTATTTCTCAGCAAGGCAGTTTGGTCTAAGATAAAATGGAGGGTCTGCAGCAGTGGATTTCCCATTTAATAAACATGTAAACATTAAGATCTACCTTCATTTCTTGTTTGAATAATGCAACCTCTATTAACGAGGGCGTATCATGTAAATAAGTCACATTATTAGTGTGTGTAGTCACTACTAGCTCACAAAACTCTGACGCAACACCTTACTCTCCCTTACCTGAGTCTGAAAATATGTAATTCAGTGAGCTTTTCAAATTTTCAAGGAACTATGACACCACAAACCGGGATCTGAGCAGAATCATCAAGTTTCCCGGTCTTACCTTTACTCAACTTCCCATCATGCTGCGGTTTGCTGTACTTTGGAAGTAGGTTGTAGATACTAGGGAAGTAATTAAAGACAGCAACACCAATTATAAAACAGGCAAACCTTTTGAAGGAAGGGAAGAGGGTGAGGTGTGGTTCTGACTCCACCCACTAAAATCAGCTACTGTGAAACCTGCTGTAAAGAAATGGTTGAAAAGGGAGCTGTATCTCTATATCTCTCTGGCAGCTGACCAAAGCATTTCTCACATTTCTTTAAGACCTCATGACATTGTTTCACCTCTGAAAGAAAAAACACAACAGAATATGCTACTTAAAATACTTTATTTGCATGCATATGAGATATCAGGAAAAATAACCTTTGTTTTGTAAACTTTTTTTTTTTTTTTTTTTACATTTAATCATTAGTTTTGGATTGCAATGTGTTGTGATTTGGCAGATTTGGTCTTATTTATGGTGATGGAAGGCAACCTTTGACCTTTTCCATCGATATTGTAGACAGAGGAATGACATGATTCAACATACACTATTAAACATTTACATGGTCTCATACAAAACATTTGACATAATCGTAAAAAACGTTATATTATTTGTATTTGATGGTAATGTCGCTTACAACGCCATCCAACAACGCAAATATTCTTGTTAGTATTTTATTAAACAACACATGGGACACTTGTCATTTTGGACATTATTTTGAATTAAAGTAAGAGCAGATATTACGTTTAGTACAATAAAACAAGTTACTTAAACAAACAAAAAAAACAACATATTGTAAATTATAATATAAACTGCTTCTAACTGTGCTAAAATGATTACGTCAGATTATTTAGAGACGTCCCCCCCTGAGAGTTAGTGGCCCATTTCAAAAAGTAAGAACCTATCTACACATGTGCATCAACAAGGTTTAAAAATGTTAAGAGATTATTTTAAACATGATTTTTTTTTTCAATTAGTGGAACATTCATACAAAATAAGTAGTATAGCTGGCTATTAGTCCAATAGGAAATACAATTCATAATAGAAACAGTGTAAGGTCACTTCTCAGTATATCAAAGACACAATGAACCACAACAAAGAAAAGCACTTAAAAACCCCAATTTCGTGTTACGTGAAAGATGCTAACATCTAATCTAGCAGGCTCAGTGGCTTGTATTAACTTCCACAGGAAAGTGTGGGTATTTTTGAAGTAAGTGAATTTTTTTAGTAAAGCAGCGTTTCTAAACACTGATGGTTTGAGTGGCGTCCCTGTCAAGCTGCTTGGTAGAGCGGGGCAGCGTTCACATGACGCATCCTTTATCAGTCAGGTTTGCACTGAAACCACCGACGTGGTGTTGTTGACCTCTGGAGACGTGTCAAGGGCTTACACAACTGTCTGCACTTTCACTCGCTTCGTCATATAGTAGGTTCAACAAGTTTAAGCATTTTTGGGATCATGAACTTATGCTAATGTTGTGCATTCCAAGTTGTCTCGTATCAGATTTGTTTTTTTTTTGCTACTGCTACTACACACAAAAGGACCATCTCACTGCTCTGCTAACAAAAAGAAAAACATATATATGTGCTAATGCTCTCTAAATCCTCAAAAAAGACGGGGTTCACAAAAAACCTGTCCAGAGATACATTGACTCCCCATCTGTGCAAATGTAGGTACCAGAAATGACCCTTCACCCTCACCTCTGTCACCTACATCTTCTGTCTCCAGGTAAACCATAACTTGTGTTCCCTCATGTGGAAGATAGTATTTGCAGTATGTGATGCTGCATGGATACAAGATGTTTCAAAAGGGAGATGATTGCCTTTCTACAATATAAATGCTTTAAAGTTGCACGATGCAAGACATTCACAAACTTATCAACAGTGGTCATCCCCCTACGCTATATAGTCTAATATCAATCATTATCCTTGCTGGTTAAAACATGGTCTCACGATGCCCCAAACTGGTAATCCCAGTATTAAAAATCTATGCCAGTCACTTTATTTTACTTTAAGTTGGACAACAACAAATGTGTCGATGTCTGCGGACAAAGACAAGGTGGACATTTCCTGGCCGCTGCTCTCGACGTTGGAAAAAGCTGTGCAATGGTCAAATTTAATGTTCTGCTGTAGACTGCACACGACACAGTGAAACGATCATTCTCTCGGTTGCCATGGTGACGTAGCGAAATGCCAAAATTAACAGTAACTCAGCGTAGCATACTTAAAATATCTTGCCCCCTTTTCTTTTTCGCACTTACGTTTTTTTTCCCTCCACATTAAATATGAAAATAATTTTTGCCTCCACAGAAATACTTCATTCTTTGATCAAGACATCACTTTCTGTTTTTCTGGTGCAACATCTTGATTTTGGTGAGTTATCCCTCGTATCAGCACTCTCCTTTGCCTGCCCCATCCAGTCTTTATTGCAGCTACGATCCTCTCATCTCTTTATATCTGTCACCATAACAACCACAAATGTTCTGACAGATTTGCTGGCACTGCAGTGAGAGGTGAAGCCTGAGAGGGAGAGAGTGAGAGCGCGCCGCGAGAGAGAGACAGAAAGAGAAAGAGACAGAGCCACCCACCCACCCAAAAAAAATGCTGCACCAACAAATGTACACTATGTTCCCAGATCATGTGAGATGCTCGATTTCCAAAACAACCTGGCAGTCGTCTCCAGAGAAATACATTCATTTATGTAAGAGACGCAACACCACTGGCCCCGGAGATGAGATTATACTGTAGAAGTTACGAGGCAGACTCTGGCATCATTAATAAATTGGCCCGCAAGGGTTCATCTACTGTACTAACAGATTATCAATGAGAATAATATATCAGCATTTCAGCAGCTGTGGACAGACTTCACATGAGAGATGGACAAATACAATTCCTAGAGGTGGCTTTTCTCCCACAGCCGAAGTGTTTGGTGGTGTAACTACTCTAGTGTGTTATGCTGGTTATTAGTTAGAGATTAGTTGTGACGCAGTCATGTAGTGGTCTGATCTGGGTGGAAGCGCGGTTACGTCCACAGCTCTGCAGGAGCCATGCCCTCCTTAGTGTTCAGAGCCGGCAGGAGGTTTTCCTCACACAGGAACTTCAGGGGGAAGTGAACCAGCAGCCCTCGGACGGCCTTCAGCTCCTCTGCCGCCTGCTCGGGGTCGGTGTCGCAGAGGCGGTCCTGGCTGCTGTACTCCTTCAGGTCCCGCGTGCTGCACACCGTGCTGAAGGGCAGGCATTTGAAGACCTGCAGAACCAGCGAGGATGCAACGATACAATTAACCCAAACTCAAACTGATGGTGGTTAAGACGTGTCTTCGGACTGTATTTCTACCTTGTCATAAATAGAAGTGTTCAGTTTAGCAGTTTGGTTCCAGACCAGGAAGAAGAAGTCATCGCTGATGGGATCGTCTACGTTGATGCTGGGGTCTGAAGCAGCTCCAACAAGAACACTGTAGCATCAGAGAAAATAAACACGGGTTAAAAGTCTCACGTCTCACTCATATGATGTCATTTAAACTGCGTACACTTTTCACCAGATGAATAAAAACCAAACAAAAGTATATCATTACAGGTTTCACTCAATGCCAGGAGTATGTAACAGGGAGGTATTTTACAAACTTCCTTCAAAACCCGGTCCATGTTCAGAGGTAGTAAAAGCTTGTGGGCATTAATGGATGTTATTTCAGGACGAACACATTTAGCTCAGACCTGAAGCACTCTTTGCGGAGAGCGAGTGTGAGCGGCCCGGCCTCGTACTCCTCTCCTCCCATGATGGATGGGACCCTCTCCTCGTCCTGCACAAACACTGCCAGCTCGCTGTCTCTGCTGCCCAGCATGCTGCGGTCATTGATGTTGGCTGATCCTGGAGCACAAGTGGAGAAGACAAGCATTGGAAATTAATCCTTTCAGATCCATGACTCTGTCTTGGTGAGTAAAGAATAGGGGGGGGGGATTATGATATCAGTTATATGTTTAGAAAAGGTGCTTGTTTCAGTTTTTGTGCTGAGTTCTCTGTAATTCGTATCTTAACTATTCAGTAACCAGAATACTGATTTATTTCTGAATTAAGTGCAAAGCTGTATGAAATTTAAAAGGTATTTGGTTGTGTTGAAGGAAGATAAGACTTTTTTAGAGCAAATAAAATCACCTGTATTATAATATAAGCTTGAGTTTTTAAATCAAGTTCAGCTGTATCCCTTATAAATACAGACAACGCAATATTTTTCTCCTCTTCTCCTCTGTTCAACAACCAGTGAAATTAAAAGATGGGCAAAGCAGTTAATCAGCACAATAAAAATGCAGTTCACTATAGTTTCCCAGTGGTTTTGGTCTGCACATAAATTAACATGCCCAGACCTCCGCGCAGCAACCTCGTGAAGGTCACCGTCCTACCCTGTAAACCTGTGTGTGTGTGCAGCAGAGATGTGCATGCACACTATAGCCTTTATTGAAATAAAAAAGTAATCAAATAAATAATAGTAATATGGTGCTTTCAAACTATATTTAAAAGGGCATCAGGGCCCAACTACATTTGCGTGTCTGTATAAAACTAACAGAAAACATCTCATTCTGTCAAGTGTTTGGTCTCAATTTAAAATGTTATGTCTTATCAAAGACATATACATGCCCTTTTCTGTGTTGGTTCCATTTGGACTAGAAATATACAATTAAGCAGAATTAATTTTAACCTTGTGAGCGACAAGCAGCAGTACTTTACGCAGATCACGCTACCACTTACCTGGTTTCAAACAGCCAAAATGCTGAATTCTGAGCTTCAAAATAGTTATGTTGGTTGAAATCGTTCAGTTTTTTTTTAGATTACTTCAGGTTGACTGACAACCACTTCACACCAAGATGGAGCCACTCATCCCCCACTCCTGTCCTTCACAGTAGACCAGGTGAGAAACAAGCTCGAGAGGATGGAAGCGAGGGAAGCAGCTGGACCAGGCGGTATCAGCTCCAGGCTCCTTAAGCCCTGTCCATATGAACCGTCTGGAGTTGTGGAGCGTGTTTTCAACATGAGCCTTGGTGGTACCACTGATTTGAAAGACCTCAGACGTGGTTCTGGTGCCTAAAACATTGCACCTGAAAGACCTCAGCAGCTACAGACCGGTGGCTCTAACATCCCACCTGATGAGGACTCTGGAGAGACTGATCCTGGGACATCCTGGCCCCTTCATGGAGCCACTACCGTCCTAATGTTGTAGTGGAGGACGCCGTTATGTTCCTGCAACATCGAGCTCTCTCTCACCTGGAAAAGCCCGGCAGCACTGTGAGAATCGCTTCCTTCGACTTCTCCAGTGCGATTAATATCATCCAGCCGGTGATTCTGAGGGACACACTGGAGAGGATGAGTCTGGACCATCAGCTGTCTTCATGGATCCTGGACCAACTCACAGGCCGACCACAGTTTGTGAGAAACAGGATCTGTGTGTCTGACCTGCTCACCAGCAGCAAGGGTGACCCCCAAGGGACTGTCCCGGGCCCCTTTCTTCTCACCCTCTACAAAGCAGACTTCAGACACTGACAGGTGTATACTGTAGAAGTTCTCCGACGACTCTGCGACTGTTGGCCTCATCACAGAGGATGACGACGAGTAAAGAGGACTGACGGAGAGCTTTGTGGACTGGTGTCAGCGAAAACAGAGGAGATGGTAGTGGATTTTCAGAGATGCCGTTCTGCCTCCCCTCAGCAGTGAACATACAGGTAATCCAGGACACTGAGCAAGTGGACTCTTATAAGTACCTGGGTGTTCAGTTCAACACCAAACTGGACTGGACTCTCCACACTGATGCCCTCTACAGGAAAGGACAGAGCAGGCTCTACCTTCTGAGGCGACTGAGGTATTTTGGAGGGAAAGGGCCACCCCTGAAGATCTGTAATGTCATCAGCCGTTCTTTACAGAGGTCTGCTGGAACAGTAGCATCACAGAAGGGGAGAGGAAGAAGCTGGATAAGATCATCAGGAAGTCCAGCTCTTTCCTGGGCTGTCCGTTGGCCTCAGTGAGGGAGGTGGCTGACGGAGAGTCCTGGCTAAAGTGTCATCCATGCTGGACAACGAGTCCCACCCCAGTAATAATATTTCAGGGATGCATTAATCAAACTGAGAGATAACACGTGCTTTTGCATAACAAGTAGTGTACAATGAACATTCGTCCAATCAGAGATCAGGTTCTTCTGTCATCAAATAGCTCTAATTGACTTATGCAATAATTATTGGGTTTTAATATACATTCTTAAATGAGGAGTGAAACTTAAGCTAAGCTTTATTGAACCACTTTAGCAGGAGGCAGCATTCAGCCTGTCAAGACATCGTTCCACGCGGCAGCATACGTCTAGCGTCGGTGAAATGAGATTACTGATGAGCTATTTGATCATGGACCCCCGTAAGCGAGTTTGCCAGCGGTGACTCACCGATGATGTAGCAGCGGTCGTCAGCGATGAGGGTCTTGCTGTGAACGTAGATGAGCTCTGTGACAAGCGTCTGGGAGAGCTGCGAATGCGTTCGGAGGCCACAGAGAGTGATGTACTCGGTCCACTGTTCCCCCACTGGAGGTTCACAAAAACACAGGACTGATCACAACAACGTAAACACTTAACAGACTCTCTAATGTGTAACCTGCATAAAAATAGATATATAGAAAGGTAAATTATGGAAACTCAATTTAAAAGGGAGGAACAATGACAGAAAGATTTGGATTTAGGAGCAAATAAGTGGCTGTTTTCTTTTTTAGTTTGCTTGTTGTGTGTTTTTTTTTTTTAAGTAAATCAAAGCAGTCAAATCAGAAAACTCACCTTCACCCAATCTTGACATTATTGATTGCTCTCCACGGCACACTGTCCTAAAACATTAACGACAAGTAGAATTAAGCACAAGACACATGGTGAAGGAAAAATAATATAAAACACTACATTTAAAAATAAAATAAGTCATTCTATTACAAATCTCCATTGACCAATTATGTTCATTTAATTACAGTGAAGAAACCTGACTTAACTTAGGATAAATAAATAAAAGACCCAACAAAAAAACAACTATTTCTCACTTTTACCACACACATAACAGCCGAAGCAATATTGTCTCAGTTTAGTAACATTGAACTTCTTCTATATAGATTATATTACGACATGTCGAACAACATAATAAATATATTAAACAATCTGTTAAAAAAGTCTTAATGACATGGAACCTGATATCATAAGTTCAGCACAATCAAGAATGACGTGACAGCTGATAAAGTCCCATATTCTGATTACTGGAAACATGTTTCTGAGTCAGATAAAAATATGAAGAAGGATGCGTTTTCAAGTAAGTACAAGTACAAGTAAGGTGCTGCTATTTGTGGTGAGGAAAAAGATCTCACCTGTAAGTGAAGTGCAGAATAGCTTGAATGGCGTTTCCACCTCCTGTACTAATGTCCCCCTCGAACCCGGGGAGCAGCGGTATCACCACAAACACCCTGAACTTCTTCCCCTCTCTGCACAAAGACACATAAAGTCCCAACATCAACACATTGTTCATTATGTTTATTTTAGTTTTTAAACTTCAGCAGGCAGCTTCAAAACCCCCTGAGGCTTGCAAACGCAGGAATTAAACTGGCTCATGCAGCCAGGTCCCACCTGTGAGCTCGCAGGATTCGATTCACAATGGCATCACCAATCCCATTGTGGACCGTCTTCCCATCGGCACAGCTGATGAAGAACTGGTTCTAGGGGGAGAGAGGAGGCAGATGGCGGCTCAGTGTGAAGGAGAGGGCCCAAGCAAGTAGGAAGTTGGCAGGAAAGGCGGCGTTCAGACTCATAAAACCTCAAAATTAGGCCAGAGAATCTCCCAGAGATGTCTGATAAACGAGTTGAAAAGTAAACATAGTAATGAGCAATCACATTCAACAGAAGCGGCGTCTCTTTTTAAACAAATCAGAAGCCAGTCTCTGGTGATTCTGCTAAAACCATGCCATGTTTGCACTTTGACGGCACTATCAAAAGCGGTGTTACCTCGATGTAAATGTAGTGCTCGCTGTTCTCGATGGTGTGTATGTAGGCGTTGAGGATGGAGTTCTCACAGGTTCCAGTGGACCAGCGATCAGAAGAGCGCAGCACCTGAGGATACAGCACACACAAACGTTAGCAGCTGTTTCTGTTTATCGAAACAGGACCGTTTCCCTGGGAAACAAACACAACAACAATAAGACGCGTGTTCTTTGTGTCGTGGAATTAAATTAAATTCATCCACAACAAATGAAATAAAAGGTTTACATATTCATAAAGGGGTTTTAATTTGAGGAGCTGACACAGAAAACGCTGCACACCTGCTGCAACAGCTGAGTAAGTGCATCTGAAACCTGAACAAGAGACTATAACACCAGATGGGGATGCGACAGGATAATAATTAGCAGGAGTTAGGGTTGCAGGCCAACGCCCGCAACACAAACGCATCAATAGCTACTGTCACCAAACAATAGCTATTGTGAGTGATATTTTTTTTAAGCACAAAATACACTCTCCCACTTTCTAAGATTAAATTTTTGCAAGCATTTGTTATCCCTGGTTTTTACAGAAGAGAAAAAATGAGTAATTTATTTCTACTTAACCTTTGTTCCAGCATTTACCAAAACAAAACCTCTGACCAGGTTTTAAACCGTTTCAGATTGATGGCACTAAATGTTCATACTTCCAATAGCTCCGTTTCCAAAGGCGGTGTCTCAGTCTACATAACATAGTCTCCCTGCTGTGTGGACATTTATCTGATTTCCTGTTTTATTGGAGAAATTATTATTATTATGAATCTTTATTTCAGCTTGTACACACTTTTTTGCAGAACAAGATGAAAAGGTAAAAAAAAAAAAAAAATGTCTTTTGCCGAAAAGGTGTAGGCAGAAGCCGTAGCTTATAGTGCCTACCCTTTTTTCTTATGATCAGCATAAATATGAGACATTAACTTTACTCCGTGGAAACAAACAATACATAAAGAAGACAAAAATAAGTAAGACAAAATATAAAATTGACGTTTCACATTCTAGAACGTTTTAGATAGTATACTTTATAATTATAGTGTTTTATATTTATTTACAGTATTTTCTTTAAACATTTCCTTAAACTTGAAGATAGAACTACACATTTTTAGGTTGTTATTACAACTAAATAAATAAATAACTAAATAAAATAAATGTAACTCCAAGAGCATTTCATCTTGGTTGCAGTGCTTTACCTACAGTTGCGTTGCAAACTCTTCCATAACATATAAGGAAGGTTGTTTTTTATGCTTTCTTGTACAGATGAAGATTCCTCCATTCATTTGTCCTGATGAAGGTCCAGTTCAAAAGGTCCTGATGGAGCTTGCATCTTGAAACAGGGCATCTTCCCACCCGGGCCTCAGCCACAAGACATGTACTGTTAAGCCAACTGTGAAGCCTCTACTACTGTATGTTCTGTGTTACCTCAGACCCAGGATTGATCCCCAGGACACAGGTCCGTTTCAGGATTCGGTTTACAGTTCTTGTCTGAACAACGTGGCTCCTCTATACCTCTCACGGTCCTGGTAGATCGCTGAGGGCCATTAACTAACTTGTCTTGGCCCTTTTTAGGCCCAAAAACAGAGGTGGCAGAGTTTTTTTTGGTGGATGGTGGAGATATGACATTTATTATGCAGACAGAGCTTATTTTATTTACTTAATTCATCCTTGTTCTATGTGTTGACAGTCTCTTGCTTATTGGGCTACATTTAACACTGACTTTGGTCGGCATCACATGTAAATTCTATTGCTTCTACAGCATTTTGGTCACCAGAGGTTATTTTAAATGTCCTTGTTTTTGACTTGTTTTATCCCAGGCTCCACTGCGAGGCCCACTGCTCTTTCCAATCACTGGTGTGCTTGCTTGACAACCGACTACTGTTCTGCAGGACGGATAGCATTCACAGTGAACAGATGGAGAGCCTGATTTATCAGCCACGGTAACATCACAAAGGAACAGTATTTATATAGGAGACTGAATGCCTTTGTGCCCAACCTTACAAAGACAACTGAACCTGGCAGTGCAGAGATTTCCGTGTGCAGGAGAGAATTTAAATGCACAGCGACAAGAAAAACAGCCTTTCTTCTTCTGCAGCATTGCAGCTTTTATCTGTAAACAGAATGGCCCGGCGTTTTAAATGTTTAAAAAGAGCAACTTGATAAATTTGTCATTCTTCAGTTCCGGGCAACAAGATCTTCAAGCCTGAAGGACTTCAAGTACTGGTCGCTTCAACTTACGTCTTTACAAAGGCCTGTGACTCCCTGAAGGACATTTAAAAAAAAGAAGATGTGATGCTGAATGTGCTTTTGAAACAGAGAGTTTGCATTACAAATGCTAAGCAGGAAATGCAACTGTGTGTGAAGATTGAATATATATATATATATGTATAATTTTCAAATTAAGACAGGCACTGGTTTCATTTTTGCACCCTGAGTTTTTGCCTTTGACCTTTACTTGATTCAATGGAAACAATAATAAGTAAGAGGTATAAAATCACTTATGCCTAATCATACATTGAATTTGCAGTCGTTACATTAGTAACGCACGACCTATACTGAGCTAATCAGCCGTTTACAGACAGGGAAGACGCCAGAGTCGAAACTCCAACTGCTCAGTGCAAATCACTCGAAAACTGTTTATATTTTATGTATGTATGTGTATATACAGTATATGTTTTTTTTTTATGTGGTAAACTTCCCATTTCTGTAACAGATAATAGCACAGGGGCTAAGTGCCGTAGCATTATGCAAGGCAGTGTGTTATTAACCGTCTATTGTTTTGACTTGTGTGCCACTCAATGCATCCTGCCATGTGGCTGCTGGCACTGAAGATCTGCGGTCTGCAGGCCACGACCAAGACTGTTCTCTGGAATTTCCTCCCAGTGAGCAACAGCTAGCAGGATCAGGAACTCCCCAAACCAAAACACCGGCTTAAGCGGAGCTGGAAATGCCAGTCTCCAGTGTAGCAGCAGTGTGGCGGTTCAGCCTTCAGAACAATGTTAGAGTGGCCATAAGAAGTCATCTGTTCAAGGCAAACGTGCTTAACCCAATGCCAGTCACCTCTGTAGTTCTGAGTATCCAGTCTCTCCGGCGTAGGTAGCTGCACAGTGTCACAAAATGGACTGAAATGGATATGTCTGATGTAAAAGTGAAGCCTTGCAAAACATCCACAATAAAACCTTTGGTCAAACCACTATAAAACGTGAGAGATTTGAGGCACTTAGATGGTGAAATTGGGTCCTCTGGCAGAGAAGGTACGAGTGGAAAAGCCCCATAAGTTCGTTTCAAGAGAATGACAGCGTGTTTAGGCAGAAAAGGCTCGGCCTTCTTCAACCCTCTTCTGCAGGCAGAGCCGGTTTTTGCTTTGGGAAATGTGGGCGAGGGCGCGCACGAGTGCCCTTGTAAAAAACAAACAAACAAAACAAAAACTCGCCACTTTTCTGGAATCTAGACTACTGCCGCTCATTTCCATTAGTGGAGTTCGCGCTGGGCGTATTCATCGTCACCCTGTCACCTCAACTTGCTGCTGAGAGTCATACAGGTTGTGTGTGTCAGAAGAGGCGAGGAGGAGGCCACACAACACAAACTGCTCCCAAAAAAATTGTATTTCATCCCTAAAATTAAAATATACCCATATAACTACATGTAATTAATTGGGTAAGGTAAAAATGAAAAAAAAAAAAAATTCTGTCATCTACAAGTGGTTCTGGTTTTTCCAAGCTAAAGCTTATTAAAATGCTTGAGGTCCATGATGTCACAGGAGCGTCTCTCTGGACTTTCAATCATCAGCATCAATCATACAGTTGCACAAAAGATTTCCTATGATGATGTAATTGATGATTTTGGATCAAAGGCTGTGAAAAAAAGTCTGATTTTACTCCACACTTGTTGTTAAGCAAAGATGGTTATTAGACCCTGATGAATGATTTGTGCAATTTATATCTGGGTTTATATACTATACTATATTTCTTCTATTTATCTTGTTTTTTTTCTCTGTTCATGTCACGTTTTGGGGTCGCCCAGGGCATAAATCTAGCCAGAACTGCCTCTGTCTGCAGGTTTGGAAAAAGAAAATCCCTCTCCTGCTTTATTTGATGTTAAAAAATGTGAAAGCACTACCAGAGTCTCCTCATCTGGCTTTTTAAATTCACAATACATAAGTTTGTGCTATGTTGTTACTGCAATGGATGTGTTTCTGAATGTTAAGTACTATTCTTTTCACTAGTGTTTAACACCCTGTGTGTATGTGATTAGAGACCTGGACTCTGGCTTTCGTGGATCCAGGCACAGCGAACGGCTGTGAGCCGGCAGTGGAGAGAGACTTGGGGAGGAGATAAGGGTAGAAGTCGTCCTTGTACTTGCTTTTAAAGATCTGCAGAAGACAAAACAAATAATGAACAGATATATGTTGGCTCGTACATAGAAATCATTCCCACATGAGGCCCCTTCTCCCTGAAAACAAGCAGCAAGAACATTACAGAGACGAGCAGAGATTACATTCAACAAGTGGACGATAACAACCAGCCTCTCTTTCTTGTCTGACCTTGGTGAAGTTCCAGCGCTGGATGAAGTGGCGGGCCACATCCCTGGCAGCTCCGCCATGAATAGCCGCTGACAGATCACGCCACGGCATGCGAGGAACTTGACTGCGGTCTATGTTATCTATGGAAAGAAAAAAACTAAATAAACAAGCAATCCTTTCATCTTTTTCCTCTGAGGTTCTAGGAGGTTCTGATACGGTACCTTCGAATGGCCTGTCTAGCTGGACCCAGTCTCTCTTGATAAAGTTGCTGTAGTCTTTGCCCAGCCAGAGTTTAGAGTTAGCAGTCAGATCCTCTGGGTCCTGTTCTGTTGGGTTCTCTGGTTCTGGGCCATCGGCCACACCGTTATCCTGGTTAACACAGTCAGCCATCAGGTTTTGAAGTGACGTGGGACACACACGCAGGAAACAAGCTGACCACAGAACGTCCTTACTGTCGTATCTTTGTTTGGCTGCTCCTCATTTTCGCTGTTTGACGCTTCTGTCAAACCCAGGTCTGTTAACCGATACAGACTGTCGTCCCACCTCCCAAACGCCAGGTCTATCCCTCCTACAAAGGCCACAGTTTGGTCAATGGCCACCATCTTTTCATGGTGAGCCCAAAAGAACACCACGGACGACACGTGGTCGGGATGCCGCATTACCTGACGGACCGAAAGAGGCAAACTTCTCAGTAAAGTGTGAGACCAAACATCTGTTGACAGTCTTAAATATGCAGTGGTTCCCTGTAAATCAGGTCGTGTGCAGAGGTGGTGCAGACCTTGATGTTTGGGTGCATATTCATGAGCGTCCTCTTACTGTGGTCGCTATTGATGCCAAGAGCCACCTCCACCTCTTTGTATAGCAGGACGCACACTTTCACTCCCTGCTCCTGCAGAAAAAGGTTCACAGAGTTGTGTGAGACTGGGAAATCATTTCATCCCTCAACAATGTAATTTACTTTATTTATACAGCTCTTTCCAACAGCCTTTCGGTGCACCGAAGTGCTTTACAGCAAAAGGAGGATAAATAAGAACAATAAAAAACAATAAAACAATACAATACAAGAAAATCTAATAAGATAAAAGTGTCATCACACTACTGGGTGTTAAAATCCGTCTTAAATAAGTAGGTTTTTAGCCTAGATTTAAAAATGCAGTGGGCAACGGAAAAGGCTCGGTCACCCCAGTGTTTATAATTTGACCTCAGGACTTCCAGCAAAAGTTGATCAGTTGACCTCAGCACTTTACCAGGATTGCTGACAGTTAAAAGCTTGGATAATTACAAGGGTGTGAGGCCGTTAAGAGCTTTAGAAACGGACATCAAAAGTTTAAAATCAATTCTATAAAAGGACAGGAAGCCAATGAAGGTTCCTTCTATCTTAAATAGAAGCAAAATAACAAGAACAGAAACTTTTTGCACGCTATATTTGTATTTGTTCTAACTTGTTGTTTAACTTGTCTTTCTTTTATATTTTTAGCCGGGGGACTGCCAATGGAAACTAGCTCTGTAGCTAAAATTGGGTGCATTTGCATTTTTAATTCTAAATGTATATGAATGTACACTGTCCCTTCCCAAATAAACTGAATTGAATTGAATTGAAAAAGGAGTTAAAATGGAAAACAACTAGGAAGGAGTCCCTACTGCTTTCCGTTTAAGTATCTCATCAAGCCGCCAGTAGTTATCCGTTGCAGGTCTCTTTAGGTAAACTTCAGGGCTGAGCCTGAAAGGAAAGAAAAGAAATCACATTTTACAACTCTCACATTGGAAATAGACTTCAGAGGGAGCTGAAATGTGCTAATGTTAAAGTAATATAGACATTTTTGTTTAGGACATCAGAAATTTAAATCCCCCTCACACAAGGGACCTTAATTCTCTTCCTTACGTGTTCAATTTTAAAGTGGAAAACTTGCAGCGCGGTATGCATCTCAAGGTTCTTACCACCAATCAGTTATGAAAATCTCCTCCTTGGCTTGTTCAAGAGCATCAGCCAGGTCCCTGAAGTAGCCGCTTCCATTCACATACCTCAAAGAAAATGAATAAACCATAATGTTTACTACTTAATTGAGAGCTGACGATAAGGTTTATTTAATTTTGCTGCAAATATCAGCCGAAAGCTCTACTGACCACTTCGTGAGCGTGTTGTCCCGAGGTGGAGCGAATCCCTCGAAGCGCTGCACTTTGAGATAGTCGCAGTTTTCCGCCAGTCGGTTTATTTCATGGCTCCACCAGTGCGTCTGCCTGTAGCTGTTGCACTTAATAACCAGACTCCTAAACGAGAGCAGGCGAGGCGACCATGCATCAAGTCTTGTTTTCACCTTGCACACAGACAATTACACAGACATACACACCTGCTCACTCACCTACATGCTATTCCCACAGTTTTGGGGGACAGATAATCGCAGCAGCCTAGTACTGATTTAGTTTTAGAGACCTGGAATGGTTGTTGTTTGTGTTGTTTGTGTCTCTGCCTGTTCCCATTTCTGTTTGTTGGATTTCTCTCTTGCAGATTCCAAAGGCTTGTGTGCACGTAGTGTGTTTTTCTGTGTTTCTTTCATTTCAGACTTGCAGCGGATGTCCCCCCCTCCTATCCCCCTCATATATATGTAAAAAAAAAAAAAAGCTTCATACAATGATGAGGAAACTGGCTTATAGGCTCTGGCCTGTTATTGCTGGTACCTCTGAGTATTAAAAAAAAACAAAACTCCTACACAAGAACAAGCGAGGCGATTCATGCATCACAGCTGCGTGAAAACCCAGGAATACCGTTACCTACATGTTCAGACACAAAGTAGACTTACCGAGTGAAATTCTCAATGCAGACTCCATATTTCGTGTCTGTGTGAGAACGGCCCACTTTTACTTTGAACTCGGGGTCAAACAGCAGAACGAAGTTGATCTCAGAGTGGTCTCGGCTCATGTACAAGAGGAAAGAGTCCTTCACCACCAGCCAGCGGTGCGACCAGCGGAAACAGAACTGATGGTGGCCAAAGCAGTTCAGGCCCTGGATCCGGTGACCTCCCGACCTCTTGGAGATGGGCCCTTCCCTGAGAAAAACACACAGCACGATAAGCCCCCCCTCGCGTCCGGATTTCACCCACGTACATCAAGCCACGGGGCTTTGCTTACAAGCCTTTGGGTCCGAGATCAGTCACGAATGAGAGGGCGCCAACAGAGAGGAATTCCAACTGAAAAAAGACAAAAGAGACTGTTCAATCACACCATATCTGTATAACAAGCAAGTGACTGTTTTAAACAATTACCATGCTGTGATCGTTCCGACAGAAGGTGTTGTCCAGAAGACCGTTCAGGTATTCCTCAAGGTATTTCTGTATTCAAAAAAGAACGTATGGGTTTGAAAACTAACAAAAAACAAAGTTTATCATCCATCAGAAGACAGTGTGAACTACGTAGTGTTGCTCCGAACAGGCTAGCATCTATTTTCTCAGCCTAGTTACATGCTTTCCTGTAAAAACAGGGAATTTAAAATTACCATTTTGCTGGAGGTTCTCCTTGTGCGGTCAGTCCCGTGCAGACTGGGCATTTCCTCCGACATGTTCCTCAGCAGCTGTCTGTCCTTCGCAAACCTTCCCAGAGAAAATTTGAATATTCAAGGCAATCAGCGTTTGAAAGCTCAAAGGGGCTCATCACTCAGTTTGAATATGCACATCCATCGGAGTGAGAGGCTGCTTTGCATGGCTGAGATAAACAGACCGGTGAACCGACCTTCCGATCGGCAGCAGGTGAAGCATCATCTTGTGCTTGTAAAGGTCTCGATGCAGCTCCTGGAAGTGCTTGTACTTCCTCTTCACCGTCCACTGGAAGTGGCCGTGAGTTAACCGCACCGTGTACAGGGTTCCCACTCTGACCTGGGGGGATATCATTCAGATCACATCATCTATTAGCACGATGCCTTAAAATGAAAAACATATGTGATAAAACACCATTATTTAAATTTAAAACTATCTGCTTAAAGATTTGAATGAGGCAACACAAATATTTCACTCAAAGTCAAAAATTTACATCAAACAAGAAACATAATGGTTTATATTGCCAGACAAGCTTATCTGAGCACTAGTTATTTAGAAGTTATAAACAAGAATATCGTGTCTCTAAGGGCTGTCTATTGTTTCCCAGCGTAAATTCAAATGATTGAAACAAGCAGACATTAATTTCTGACTCATGTCTTTTGGCTGTGGGAGGAAAATCAAAGCCTACTGAGGCGTGGAAAGAGCATACAACTTAATCAAGCCGTTCAAACGTGACTAAACTGCTCAATGTTCATCATTCAGGAGTTTTTTCTGCCCGAGCATGAAAACGTACTCTCTGGACAATGACTACAAAAACTGGAATTGCCAGTCTACTCGACACCTCCGCGTTGGTACAACAGCGAAGTATGCGGGCTCAAACACAACACGTCACCCAGAGTATCGCAACGGCACCACTGACTTTTAAAATGACAGTTTCACTCACATTAGGTGTTAAAGATCAGGGAAGGAGTGACTAATAAAGAACACGTGTGTGGGGGGTTTTCACATAAAAGGTGATATGTTATTGAAGAAGTCCCTTACTCATATTTGAGAGCATTTATTCTGTCTGAAGTGACAACTAACTAAAAACAGTTTGATAATAAAACTTAGCACAAAAAGTGTAAATATTCAAGTTTTGTTTTTGTCTTTTTAATTATTGTGGACTGTTTTTTTTTTATTATTTATTATTCTTTATTCTTCTATTTTATTACTTGTATTTTTCACTGTGGTCAGAGGAAACTGTAATTTCATTGTGCTGTATGTTGAACATATATCTGACAATAAAACTTGAAACTTGAAAACAAAAATAAAGGAAATTTGTGTTTGGTAGATTATTTCTTTGTTGTAACCATGCTTCTTGGCAGTAAATCTTATACCGTTGGAAAGCCTGTTTATTTCCATTTTAAATGGCACCACTTTTGTCAGGAACATGCACTGGTAGGATGAGCAGCAGAGCTGAGTACAACAATTGCGCTAATGAAAAATTTGCCAAATATCGCAGACATTTTATTCAAATCTCAGAAAAAAGTGTAGGCTATGGTATTTGTGAAAGGACATATTTCTCCATTTAAATGCTAATGTAAAGTTTATCATAAGAACCAGTAGTGCTTTAATGACTCATAAAAGAAAAATAGAAAATGATTTTATTACTTGTATTTTTCACTGTGGTGAAAAATAGTAACTGAATAAAAAAAGAAGTGACAGAAAGGGAGAGAAAGCTTAACACCTTGGAGCGAGTGGTGTATTTCTCCGTGTTGTCCACTCTGCATGTAATAGGAATACCAGGCATTAAAAACGGTACTCCTGAATCTTTAATTTCAGGGAGACGATGAACCACCTGAAAGGGACGGCCCTCTGTAATGCAAAAAAAGAAAATGGGAACATTTTGATAAAAATGACTTTGATCAGGCCATAAGAGTTTCTCAGCTCAAACCTTAATTTATTCGTACTCACCACTGGCTGTCATGAGGCCATCCAACTCATCTTGATGCAAATCGCGGATGTCACGGGAGAAGCGCCTTCTGTCGAGGTTTTGGGCTGCTGAGCTCACAGCCACTGGCTCAATCACATCCTCTGGACTGGCCATCGCACTTTCGTCGCGAATCCCAGCCGCCCTGGTGCAAAGAGAAAGGAATAAAAAGCCCAAAGTTTGTTCCACTGAAGACTGAATACAACTGATTATGTGAAGTCGTCGTTCAAAGAAACAGAACAAACTGATGAACAAATCTATGTTGCCAACAATGCAAATCCTCTACAGATCACAGTGGTGAACAATAAAGTCTCTTTCTTAGACTTTCTTAGGTACAAGGAGCTCTGCGAGTCACTATAACCTTCGACAGGGACTTTATGATACTTCATTAATAATACTGACTGCAACAGGAATCAATGAAGCATCATTAAAGTGAAATGCATTTAATTAATACAGAGTAAACATGAGGAGATTTGATTTTCAACTCAGATTATTAACTGAACTCATGTTTAAGAAACTTATTTTAAATAACTGCATCTGGTAACCTGCAAATGGTTTTGAGCAGCAGTAGCGCCGAGAGCAATAACACAGGACCAACAGGCACAGAAGGCAGACGCTGTAGCCAAACAAGGTGTTTACACAGGTGGGTGAGGCAGTTAAGGTATCCCAAGATGCAACTGGAATAATCTGAGATCAAACATACAATTGCAAAGTGAAAGTACTCTCAAAGGAGGGGTGACGTTTCTTAACAACACAGTAAGATGAAGCACAGCTCTGCACCGCAACAACCAAAACACAAATAATGTAATGCATATGATGTAATTGGCAAAAGGATCTTAATACAACATGGACGTGGTTTCTTCTTGCAGATCAGGTTGTCAATAACGTGAGAAATGTAAGACAGGACCAGCAGGGAGAAAATGAGGTGTGCATGGAGCCTTTTGTATGGTGTGTGGGCAAGTGCCTTTGAATGGCTGTTTCCTGGGAAACAAGGAAACGGGAGAGGAGGGTATTTGTTACTGTGTGTGTGTGTGTGTGTGTGTGTGTGTGTGTGTGTGTGTGTGTGTGTGTGTGTGTGTGTGTGTGTGTGTGTGTGTGTGTGTGTGTGTGTGTGTGTGTGTGTGTGTGTGTGTGTGTGTGTGTGTGTGTGTGTGTGTGTGTGTGTGTGTGTGTGTGTGTGTGGAGGTAAGAGAGGCGAAAAACTGATATGAATTGAAATAAAGTTGAAACGCATGAAAACCAACCAAGTGTATATCTGAACGAATATCTCAAGAGACGCAGTTACGTCAGAGCCTTTTCACGCCAGAGTTTTCCGTCTGTGTGGTACATGTCCAAGCAGGAACAGGCAGGAATGACAGTGCTCTCGAGAAGGCACATTAGGTGTGATTGTACATGCAGATTGATGTCTAAAGGCCTCGATGCACCTCCCTTCTTTTATAGCCCTTTGTGTTGGTCATGAATCTCACAAAGTTCCTCCCGGCTCCTCCCCGGTGTTGTGCAACCGCACACAGATGGAGACTCTGTGCTTGAACATTTTTTGCATGTTTGATGAGTGAATGCGTCACAGAAGCATGCTTGTTACAGATCACTGAAGTTTAGAAATAAAATACTCAATGAGATACTTGATTTTGGATGATAATCTCTTTAGCAGATGCTCCATGATCCGAGTAAAAGTAGTTTTTTCTGTAAAGTGCCGTGAGATGATTTTTATAGTGAATTGGCGCTATGCGAATAAACTGAAGAGTGCAGTTGCAGCCATCAGAATAAAGAGGCATTCCCAAAAATAACATACACGCTTGCTTCCTAACGGGGAAATAAGTCTGCAATGTGCTCCATAGTCTATGTTTATAAGCAACCTAAGGACTTGTTTTAAACAATTTCTGCGCTTCTTCATGCCATTTAGTCACTTGCTCTTACAATCTTAGATGTTTTCCTCTCCCTCAGCCATATATGTTAACACTAAACATTGGCATTTATGCTGTTTGGTCCACTGTCCTCCAGCAGTTGCGGAAGAATTGAAACCGTTCTCATTCTTTCCTCCATGCACGCGTAAAGCAAGGTTTCACCGGCTCAGGTGAGAAAAATCAACACTGAAACTGAGACACATCCTTGCACACAACAGCATGTCGATATTGTCTGTTTACCTTTTAAAGCAGAGCAGTCTGGTGTTGACCTAACAAGATTTTCTTCTTGTTAGCTCGTTGGATGCAAAACATCCCTTTACCTTGCTCAGGTTACGTCTGCTACTACCGGTGGAGACTGACTAAAAGGTGATTTGAATAAGCCACACCAAGCATTCACGTGACTAGAAATCACTGAGTGTGTCTCACTCTCTGCTGCTCACTATTCTTTGTGAATTTTGTGCAATGTAATCTCTGCAAGGCCCTAAGGCTCCAGTAAGAATGAGCCAAGGCCCTCAGCTCGTCAGGGGGCTTGCCTATCCCGTAGTGCCTTGCAAGGGTCAAAGCACCAAAAAAGACTTTCCTTTTGTTGTTTTTTCAGCTGAAAGAGTCACTCCCATGAGTGGTTGAGTTGCTTTAACAGCACTGTCCACAATTTACTTTCATTTGGTGTCTTGTCAGGTCACGCTCTTGTTTGCTCTTCCATAATTCATTTTTTGAGTCTAGAAGTCGCATCTGCCATGAGTTTCCCCGTAGCTCTGCGAGCTAGTTTTACCGTTGACGTGGGAGACTGACCCCTTTAAGAACTTTAAATGTGTCCTAGGAAATCTGATCACAAGCGGCTGATGCTGATGTCAGGTCTGAACACATTCCAAGACAGACACAGATCCAATCACTAAGGACACGTTTGATGGAGGCCTGGGACTTTAGTATCCGGACTCTTTTCACGAACGGATATTGGAACGAATTCAGGGACTGCCTTACAATAATAAACTAGTCTTCAGCTTAGGCCATGACTGCAACAATGCTCTTTTTCTTTGGATTTCTTCATCATAATAGTGGCTGATCTTTATTTTTATTAGTATTCTTTTACACACTCTGATCTGTATTGTAGAATAAAGTGGCAGGGTCAGATCTCATTACTCAGGATGCATCTCAGTACACATGGCACTCAAAGTACGGGACGGGAGACCACAAAGTGCTGGAAGTAACGTCCTAAAAGTAGCCACGCATTTCATTCATTCATCCATTCACAAAGTCCTTCAAATGAAACTGATATTTAAACATGAGAAAAAAACTCCTCTGTGCTGCTTTAATCTTCTCCCAAAAGCACTAACACAGGATCAGTTACCATTGATAACAAAAGCATTGGGCTGCGAGGCTGTGAAGCTTTTAGATCCCCTTTTCGGTATCATGTATTAGGGGATTTCTGATTTTGGTCACATCCAGATTTGATCAAAAATACATCACTGCTGATACAAATAGACAAATGAAGAAGTTGAATGATGCGTGTAAATAATGAAGGCTTTAAACAGCAATTGATAGCAGAAGCACAGCTGGGTATGGCTGCAGATGTGCAGACTTAAAGCACAGCTTGGTATGATTTAATAAAGTTCATTTTGTCTATGTAAGGTAATTAAAAAACCTAAAATGTATTTGTCTGACAAAATAATTAGCAAATTAAACAGCTGGTTATTGTTGCAGATGTGCAGACTTAAGGCACAGCTGGGTATGTTTGCAGATGTGCAGACCTAAAGCACCGGTGTGGCTGCAGATGTGCAGACATAAAACACAGATATGGTTGCAGATGTGCAGACCTAAAGCACAGGTACGGTTGCAGATGTGCAGACCTAAAGCACAGGTATGGTTACAGATGTGCAGACCTAAAGCACAGGTACGGTTGCAGATGTGCAGACCTAAAGCACAGGTACGGTTGCAGATGTGCAGACCTAAAGCACAGGTACGGTTGCAGATGTGCAGACCTAAAGCACAGATATGGTTGCAGATGTGCAGACCTAAAGCACAGATACGGTTGCAGATGTGCAGACCTAAAGCACAGGTACGGTTGCAGATGTGCAGACCTAAAGCACAGGTACGGTTGCAGATGTGCAGACCTAAAGCACAGGTATGGTTGCAGATGTGCAGACATAAAACACAGATATGGTTGCAGATGTGCAGACCTAAAGCACAGATATGGTTGCAGATGTGCAGACCTAAAGCACCGGTATGGCTGCAGATGTGCAGACATAAAACACAGGTATGGCTGCAGATGTACAGACATAAAACACAGGTATGGCTGCAGATGTGCAGACCTAAAGCACAGGTATGGTTGCAGATGTGCAGACATAAAGCACAGGTATGGCTGCAGATGTGCAGACATAAAGCACAGGTATGGCTGCAGATGTACAGACATAAAACACAGGTATGGCTGCAGATGTGCAGACCTAAAGCACAGGTATGGTTGCAGATGTGCAGACATAAAGCACAGGTATGGCTGCAGATGTGCAGACATAAAGCACAGGTATGGCTGCAGATGTGCAGACCTAAACCACAGGTATGGTTGCAGATGTGCAGACATAAAGCACAGGTATGGCTGCAGATGTGCAGACATAAAGCACAGGTATGGCTGCAGATGTACAGACATAAAACACAGATATGGTTGCAGATGTGCAGACCTAAAGCACAGGTAGGCTACGGCTGCAGATGTGCAGACCTAAAGCACCGGTATGGTTGCAGATGTGCAGACCTAAAGCACAGATATGGCTGCAGATGTGCAGACCTAAAGCACAGCTGGATGTGCTACAGGTGAAACAGAACAGATCTGACTTCAACTCGACTTCAGCTGAAAAGAGGATTTTATTTGCTTCTATATTTTGCCAACACCATATTTAATCACATAATTACCCTGCTTAAATGTGTTTTTAAGCTTTCCATCATGCTCGGTCTCTGCAGGCACTTTTGGGGAAAACTAAATGCCACCAAATCCCCATCGTCTGTGGGCGTGTGCATTATTCAGAAAGTCCTCCGTGACTAAAACAACAATGCTGAGTCAACTGTTGACACACTGACTTTTCCGGTGTCCGGAAAATTGTGGACTAAAATAAGAGATTCCTCCTGGCTCCTTCAAAGTTTCCTCACGTCTCAGGGGGAAGAAAGAGAGAGGGGGAATGAATAAAAGACGACTTGTAACGCCCACGTCAGAAAGAACAAGCTTTTGCTTCCAATAAAGATGATTATAGGGATTTGGATGCAGTTTAATCTACAACATGTTTGGTTTTAGGGAGTTAGTCGCACTTCACATAAGTAGAAAATGCTGAAGGCTAAGTTTTTCTCGTCTCCACCCAGTCCCTAGTTTCCCACGGCGGCTTATTCGCGTGAAAAACTACACTTCCTTCGATAAAACCCAGGCAGTTATTAAAAACCTTCACACACTCACGGTGAAGGGCGTTTTTACGCGCGGCGGATGCAGCATCTCGGTATTTATTTATTATCGAGGTCAGAAGTCTAAAATCTCACTATCCGTCACTGCGGCGACACAACGAAGGAAAAAATGCAGAGTTAGGCGTGGAAATATACTTACCACTTCAGTTATTGCTCAACTGCTACTCCACACGAGGGACAGACATGGAAAAAGTGTCGTTTGAGGCTAAAATGTTTAACTATATTCCAACCAGCAGCTTTAAGGGAAGAGTTCATCAGTATTCCCTGCGGTGATGGGCCTTTAGTCCCTCCCCGTTGACTGACAGGATCTGTGGGTCAGCGGTACTGGGCACTTTAGCCCCTCACGGCTGACTGACAGGCTCAATGGGTCAGCGTTTCTGGGTACTTTAGCTCCTCCTACTGACTGGCAGGCTCTGTGGGTCTCCGAGGAGGAAAACATCACCCTCAGTGCTTTTGTCACGAAAGAAACTAAGATCTATACTCATATCAAAACCTCACAATCAAAACGAAAGTACTTTTTTTTGCACATTTATCCCACGTACACAGCGAGCCGTGGAAGATGTGTGCATTATAACTCATGTGACTGAACTGTCTGTGTTGCTCCAACAAGTCAGGTCAGGCATTTCACGCTCAGGAATGCAGACACAATATACTTAACGCAGTGTTGCAAAAGAGTGAAATAATGAAATATATATCCAATGAAATATTCAAAATGTAATTTTGTAATTTTGTTCAATGTAATTGAATTTTTTTTTCCAATTTTATTTATTTCATTGTGCATTTATTTAATGATTGAATTAATTGTTTATTTAATTTTGACTGTTTCAGCATTCCATACAAAAGAGATAATGAGATAAAAAAAATAAAATAATAATAATAATAATAATAATAATAATAATAATAATAATAATAATAATAATAATAATAATAATAATAATAATAATAATAATGTTTAAACTTTCAAAATGAAACTGAGCAGGAATTACATAATGTTAAATTACAAACACAAATATCTCCGAGACTTAGTATTATAGATTAATTCATGGAAATTTTCTAAAGAAAATAACAAAACAAAAAAAAACTTTAAGACGCGTGAATTTGACGAGACACGATGAAACTCAGTTTTTAAATGTTCATCATGTGAACCATTTAGTATGATATATGTGTGTTATCACCGGACATTGTCTGTCCAAGAATTAATTATAATGATGGAACTGGGCTACAAAGATCTGATGACGTTTACAGATGCTTCAATATACCTTGATTTGTTACTTATACTATTAATAAATAAATATTAGGTATAAAAATTGTACAATTAGACATGTAAATGTGATGTTTGATTGTCCCATTGTTGTACTGCCCCTAAATAGAGGAAAAATGTGTCCTGAGACAGAGATACCTTCACACCTAGGAGACCTGGAGGAGAGACTGGGAATGAAGATGTGAGGGAATTAAAAACAACAAATCTTCTTTTATTACACTTACAATGAAACGCATTTGTTAAGCATTTATTTGATACATACACAATCAAAAATAATAGTGAAAATCAAAGCTCATTTAAATTGTGAATCCTCAGTTCTTCAGATGATCCTGCTCAAATACCCAACAATTAAGCAAATCATGAAGGAAACGTTATTTATTTTTACAAAATCAGAATCAGAATCAGAATCAGCTTTATTGGCCAGGTTCGAACATTGTCCAACAAGGAATTTGACTCCGGTAATTTCGCTCTTTAGGCAGTAAATAAACAAATAATGGCAAAATTATACCAAGATAATGCCCCCCGGTTTCATCTACCTCAAGCAAAAATTCCCAATAAATAAATCATAGTAAGAAGAGTAAAGCTTTGATTTATGTTGTCTGAATCTCACTGTCTGCACAGGTTTGTAAGACGTGTTGTTTGGATAGACACATCCAGATGTTTTTATCTGTTTCCCAGTTGAAATAGAACATAATCAAACAGGTCTTTACTTAATGTCTTCTCCATTCAAATACTTATAAATAAGTTATTATATCTCAATGTATTGGATACAATTGTTGTGGCAGTTTTTATTATATACTGCTATATAAATAAGTCAATGTGATGGTTTATCAACTTCAATATTCTATCTGAAACTCAAACACTAACATTTTATATGAACAATGACCTGAAGCCATAATGTTGAGTCTTTTTTTCTTAAAACTACCAAACAAAATGATTGAACTTTGTAAGATTTTCACTGTGATTGTTGTGATATAAAACCAGTTGAATTAAACAAATCGGCATATTGTAAATAATCACAATAAGAACTTGCAGAAACTTAAAATTAAGTTCAGATCATTCCCAAATCTTAACCCAGGAGTCAGTTAGTCGTGCTGTGCAGACGTCACGAGGCACGGTGAACTTTAGAAATCTTTAATAGGTGCAAATAAGTTTTCATTTTAACTGGGGACATATTTTTTGGTCTCCCCAGGAAATGGAAATTCTGGCGCTGTGTTGAAGTGTCCTGTTAGGAAGATCCCCACCGTGCCGACGATGAAGAGGAAAAAGGCCGCCCAGAAACACACCTTGTCGATCATCTTCCCAATGAGAACCCAGCTCTCAATTTCCTTTATTTTCAAATGCAGGAAATTAAGGTTTAGGTTCCAAAAAACAGTGATTATCATGGCAAAATGTAACAAGTGTACTATCCAAAACATAATGGAGGAAGTGGTGCATGTCGCACACAAACTGGTGGAGGTAATACTCACGGATCCAATGTCATTTTGTTGTTTTGTGCTCTCTGCAATGAAGTTGCAGGCGTCCACGCATTGCTTAATTTCAGGAGCAGCCTGGGCCAAACTCTTGTACAGGTTGGCTGTGCTGCTGACATCTATGTTGTCCACTAGGGGGCAGAAGACACTCACAGTTGGAGGACTGTAGTCACACACGGTAAGGCAGATGGCAATATGTTTGATGGCAATGATGCAAATATAAAAAAAACTACTCTGTGCTGCTTTAATACATGTGTATGTGTATATATATATATATATATATATATATATATATATATATATATACATATATACAGTACAGACCAAGAGTTTGAACACACTTCCCCATTTGTTTGAATGAGAAGGTTTGTAGAATGGCATACCATATGCTTTTAAAACAATAGATAATGAGAATAGATACAAACCAGAGATCCAAACATTTGAATCCCTCTTGTGGATAGTTTTACAACTGCAAGGACACAATTATTTGGTCTGAGAGAGCTGGAGTGTGTGACATTCTCACCAATCGAGCGTGTGAGTCCATGCCTCTCTCTCTGTTTGTCGAACATCATTTCACTGCGAGGTTGCTTCAGCACATATTCCTCTGCTCTCTGCATGAGACCAAAAGAGCTGCGCCGCCTCTCCTTCACGCCGTTCACCTCCGCTGTCTCCTCACTGTCGTCCACCAGTGGGGACATCCCTAAGAAGCGAGGTACCATTTTCAAGAACAGCTGTGGGAGCCAGATAGGATAACAGCAGGCCATTTACAAAAGGCTAACTTTTGGATAAAGATTTGTATCTGGACTTCAGGGGCTGTGCTTACATGCTTGATGCTGTAGGACATAGTGTGAGTGCTCGGACTGCGCAGTGAGAAGTTCAGCACCACAATCTGATTAGTAGCAATGAGGGTGGTGACACACATGACAAAGATCAGGTACCTGTGGAGGATGTTAGAGAAGATCAGTGTTGGAGGGGAGACTGGAATACAGGAAAATATAATCCAAAAAATAAACCCAACAGGGCTCGGAAGAGATGAATCTCGGACTCACTTGCCGATAAGAGGGACAGAAAGAGAAGTCTCAGGGACCTTCTGAGCAATAAGAAAGAGGAAGACAGTCTGCGCCAGCAGGACCGAGATGGACACCGTCAACTTCTGTCCTCCAGCTGTGAGGGGACAACAGAGGAGCAAATCAAGTACATTCCCTGTACTCATGCAACATATACTGAATCCAGCAACATAATAATCATAATAATCATAATCATAATAATCCATTTTATTTATAAAGTGCTTTTAAAAGATCTCAAAGACACTTTCAGTAATGATAATAGTAATAAGTAATAGTAATAATAATAATAAGTAATAATAATGCAATGTTGCATCTGCAAAATGTAAACCAGATAAACTTAACTTTAGTCCTGAATTTGTTTTAAAGTCTTCCCCCAGCTGCAAATACAGTGTAATTATGATTAATGTTACCACTGACTTTGAAATATGTCAAAGTAAAATACATCAGGATGTTGACTGTGATGTCAGAGCATGTGATGTGAAAATAGGTTTTACAGTTTCACATGTTTGTGTTGAAATTTTGAGTTAAGTTGATTTGAAACATCTAATACAATATTTAGAAAAAATTGTTTTGAAAAAAAAGGTTTTTTAAATCCTTTTACGTTTATATGTGACTGATCTGACAGATGCCCCAGATTATCATGGAACGATTAAAGAATGTTGAATAAAGATGTTTTAATCTGTAATCATTAGTTAACTGTCCAACTACAGTTTTCATGTCAGAGTTAAAAAGCAGAGGACAAATTTCAGTGTGTTTACTTGTATACTGACGAATAAAGTGATTGTTATTATTATTATGATTATTATTATTATTATTATTATTATTATTATTATTATTATTATTATTATTATTATTATTATTATTATTATTATTATTACATACATTACATTCATATATTACATGTTAGGATATTGACACTTACAGTCTGAAATAATTTTACTGAATGATAAAGAGTATGACCCCAGAAGGCAGTGCCTCCAGGTTGCTTCAGTAAACAGAGTTCTACACTATGACTTTTGTAATTTCTTGTTAATTTCCTTTTTATTTCTGGGGTTTATCAACAAAGGCAGGAAACAATGGCTGTAGGGACCTTGTGCTGGTAGGAAGTAGGCCAACACCACCAACGAGGAGATGAGGGAGCAGGGCAGGATGATGTTGATGATGTAGAAGAGGGGTTTCCTTTTGATGATGAGGTTGAACATGATCTCCTGATATTCCAGGTCATCTGGAGAATACTTCCCGTTGATCACTTTCTTGGCTGGACGGTGGACGATGGCCCATTCACCATTCTCTGAGAGATGGAAACAGACTAAGCCCAAGAGGAATCATATGTTTTTTAATATTGCAATTTTGAATGTGAGTGTATTCTCTACCTGTGAAAGCCTCGGGGTCGATATCCACCCACTCTATAGTCTCCCCCGTTTCTCCAAGTGTCAAGATGAGGTCAACTTCATTGGCGCTGTACGTCTGGGATCTAGAGACGGGTCAGAATCGACAGAACAGATCAGAAACAACTACTATGGTAATTGAATCATACTGTATGGCTCTGCGTCTGTATTTTTCCGGTGATGCTCCGACCGTACCACACCTGAATGATAGTGTGCAGTTTTGGTAATCAAATGGGAAGTAGGTGACCTCAATGGAACATGTGCTGCGATAGATGGCGGGAGGTAGCCAGTACATCGAACCATCGCTAGAGATCAACACGTTGGCATAGTAAGCCACATCAAATTTGCCATCAATACTGCAGAAAGAATAGCATAAAGAATTAATAAAAAAACACTTTATAAATCTCAGTTGGCTGTGAAAAATACAGAATTTCATCTTATTATGGCCTTACTTGTTCTCCAGGACTATATCAGGGAGCCAAACCGTTTTGCACGGGACACGAATAACTTGAATGCCATAATACTTCGACTCATTCCAGGCAAGGCGATAGTCGACCCATTGCTGTACATCACATGTAAAAGAAAGATAACCGGTGACATGACTAGCCAGACGCAAACATTCAGTCTCTAGTTCTTGGAGACGCAACAAAGCTTTTCCCAGAAGTCTTTCTGTGAGTGGTTCAAGCACATTGATAAGGATGATGAGAGAAAAAAACTCACAATCTCAATCCACACGTTGGTTGTAAGCGTCTCCTCCTTTTCATTCTGTGGCATAAGAGAATAAGTACTGTGAGTGTTTGGGCTTTGCCCATTTCTATGAGGCATTTGTGAGCAACCACCAAAAAAATTAATGATGTTTGCTGTTATCTCCACGTAGAATAGGGGAAATTGTAAGATCATGTGTAGTGTTTGCATAGAGCTGTACAAAACACTCGTGACCTTGTGTTGTGCTCATATGTTCTAATTCGGATCAGAATCTGACTACTTTATCGATTCCTTAAAGGGCAATTTCATTACAGCAGTTCGGTCGGGCACAAACATGAACAAACAGCAAAATCAACAGATTTCCTGAGGTATTCCACCTTAGTCCCCACAGTGCAAATGCCTGTCATGTGAATGCAGGATTAGTAAAACAAATATATACATATAGTTTTAGAAACACTAAAGAATAAAATTCAAGTAGAGTAAAAAGTCAAGACAGCTGACACCAATAAAAACAGTTAAATTAGTCCAGATCCATAATTACAGGCTCAAGAACTACCAGTTAAAAAAAAAAATCACTGTTGAGCAGTCTGATTGCAGATGAGATTAGTTAAGGGCGTCTGATAACGTGGACCTGAAGGCATGTGATGAAAATAATAAGATAAATTGTGCTCTGACTCAAACTTATTATCTGTTTATCTTTCCTGATGACCTGACTCTCCCAGAGCGACGCCAGGTCTCACTGCTGAACATCAAAGGTCTTCGAGCTCACGTTACCTGAGTTCATTCCAAATTAAATAGATGAATGAATACTTAAATTATGAAACATTGAATTAAATAATTTAATATGACAATGAAATAAATAAAAAACTAATAAATACAATCTTTATTTTTTTTAAATTACAACTTTTCTATTTCATAATGGGATATTTATTTATTACATGACACTTTTATTTTGTAATGCCACATTTACATATTACATTTCATCACACTTTTATTTTATTTCATGGCTCTTTTACATTTCATGTTCTTATATTCACCCACGTCTGAGCTTGTTTTAGTTTTTTCTTCCTCTTCATTGGTGTTTTTATCCATAACCATATAAATCTGTATGCATTTACATTATGTTTTCATCGGTTTGCTGTTTTCTTCCGACTTCCTATCCCATGAGAATCCACTGAAGTTCACGCCTGGTCACACCTACATATAAAACCACTTCCCTTCAATTGAAGATAAGAACATGAAACGTAAAAGAGCCATGAAATAAAAAAAAGTGCCATGAAATAAATATCCCATTGTGTAATAAAATTGTCACGAAATAAATAAATATACCAACATGAAAGGATTTGTCATTGAATAATAAAGTTGTCATTTAAAAAATAAAGATTGTATTAATTAATTTTGTATTTATTTCATTGTCATATTCATTTATTTAATTCAATATTTCATAATTTAAGTATTTATTCATTTATTTAGTTTTGAATGAAACTGCGTCCCATAGTTCCTGTCCTTTACTGACAGACCACTAAACTAAACAAATAAGAGAAAACGTTGAAAGACTTTCGGTAAATGAGCAATAAAAGACGTGTAGGACCTTCTAACTAACACTGAATGAAGATGAATCCTTTGCGGTCCTTTCTTAATGACAACTTCTGTGTCTTTATCAAACTTTAACTTTCCATCAAACATGGTCCCCAAGCGTTTATAGCTTGTCTGTTTCTGGTTTCAACAAGCGGGAAGATGGAGCTCTCACCAGTGAGATGAGGTTGGTGAGTGTCAGCTTGATCTGAACTGTCACTTTCTCTTCAGGGTGTTTCGCCGGTCGAATATTCTTGTTGTAGCTTTTAAACAAGTCCCCGATCAGCTCTGTCTCCTCGTTACATCCCACTGCAGGAAGACACAAATATGAATACATTAATTATGCTGCTTCTATCACTTGGAAATATTCTGGGTCAGTTCAACACATTTAGGGGTTTTGCATTGCTCATTTAGTGGTGCCCTGAATGTGGTGGTTGTGATCTCTCAGTTTAGTCTTCTCTGCTCAGAATATTTCCTTCTGGTGTTTGCTGCATTCTCATATGCATTCACCAGCTAAAGGAGATGGACATCAATTTTTATCATAACCACAGGGCCCAGAGATCCTCCTTAAAACTGCAGTCAGTGCCAGTGCTACCTTCATTGAGAATTTGTCCCCCCAGAAAAGAGAAACAGGAGACATTGACACATGCAACAAAGCAGTAAAGACATCATTCCTCTGTCCATCCATCCCTTTAGCGGTCATCAGTATTACTTTTACCTCCTTCAGTTGACACTTGGAGAGACAAGATCATGAAGGTAGGTGATCACTGAAGGACAAGGTGGAAAAACTTTGGAAGATAAAATCTAAATCCCTGTAATCTGGCTGACTCTATAGTGGCACAGAGGCACAATGGCAGCATGCATGATGTGTCAAGCCAGCGCGACCTGAAAACATCTAATTAAACGGTCTGGGTTGGAGAAAATTGGTTGACTTGGCTTCATTGTCCAATAATTTAATTTGATTCAGTTCACCTTTGTTCATAGAACCAAATCTCACCTGCAGTACACCTCAATTTATTCCAAATTAACACAAATCCAATTAAATAACTAATATTTATTGCTTCACTGAGCAAGCACCAGGCGACTGTGGAAGGTAAAAACTTCCTTTTAACAAGAAGACAGCTCTGGCAGAAACTCAGAAACGGACTGGTTGGGGGTTTTGTACACAAAAGACAATCAATGTGAAATCAGTAAAAAGAACAAAAGAAGCAAGTCATTTTTATGTGGGGATCATCTGCAGGATCTGAACTCCATCAAATGCTTTCCTAGTCCTAACATCACACTTGGATTGAGTTTGACTGTTTACTAACAACTATGACGATCAGAAAATTCCTCTATCCCTCAAAGCACCTCCATGTGTACAGGATCCTCATCAATGGGAGGTCTTGTCTTTTTCTACATCTTCATGTTTACAGGACCATACGGGTCTGACATGTCACTGAGAGGTTTCTCAGCTGTTTCACTGAGCTCTGCTAATGAGATAATGATTTCAGTTTGATTTCAATAATGATTTGTGCAGCCCATCCGGCCCCAATCCACCCGTCCCTCGTCATGTGTTCTTAAACTCCCATCATGTTCAGTTCTGTCTCTGCAGCAGATTTCTGGCATGTCGTTATCTTATTGTAGCAGAGGTCCATCAACCACAGCAGCTTTTCATACACCGGTTCCGTTGTTCTCATGACAAAGCACAAGGAACTGCTTTCTTGATTTGCACCCGATCGTTATCTATAAGCAGTCTGTGGAACATGTGAACACTGGGGTGGATGTGTGAGAAGGTATGTACTGTCAATTGGGAACGACAGAACCGGCAAATGTTTTGTATTTAAATCGATTCAAGAGCATCTGCTACTATGATGTTACCATAAAAAAAGGTTGCTTTATTTAAAAATGAAGTATCTGCATGAATTTGACTCTTTACATCAGTGTGCGTGCAGGTTTTAATGAAGCCCTAGGAACAGAAAGTTTTGTATACACAGTAAAAGTAGCACTGGCCATCTCTGGGCACTAATTCCTCTGGCCGCATTAGTTAGAAAGCATAACAGGCTTTGTTTTGCTGGCAAACACGGCACCACAGGAGCCAATGAGGTCGAGTCAAAGGTTTGCAACTGCGCCACTTACTTACCCAGGCCTGTCAACATCCCAAGAAAGGTTGCAACTCCAAACAACGTCCAAAAGCTTCGCACGGCCATCATGTTTCACAACCTCTCCCCTGCACTGCACGGCACTTTGTTTAAATATAAAGTGTGAGGGGAGACAAAGACAGTGGGAGGAAAGACAGAGAGGAAGAGCCTTAAATCCCCCCACCAAACACCCGGACCGTTGCCCAATCCTGCTCTCGCTGGCCGGGGCTCGGGTTACACGGCAGCTGGAGCCACTAAACCCGGACCTCAAGTCACACTGCGGTCACCCACAATAATCATCATCACAATCATTAGACAACAACCTCCATACTGGACACAAATGTCTGTTTGTTTTGACTGGCAGTGTTGTGCGGTTTTTTCGGCCTCCGGGATTTGTCTGTGATTCTGTGTTTGTCAAACACAGAGAGAAAGAACAGACTCCTAATCCCTGTGGGTGCTGCAAGGAGAACAGGTGACTGGTACCGCCGGCCTGCTCTCCCTCTGCTATGTGTCCAGGGTATTAATACATACTGCAGACTCTTACCACTTCATCTGCAGGACTCCAGCAGTGTGAGAGAGAGTCCAAAGACTTCAGGGGTAAGGGGTGGATGCAGATCATGCTCTTAAAACTCCTAAAACCTCAGAGACGCAGCCTGATCCGCACAAAGATAATCCAGCTAACTCCTTTGTTTTTAACAGCTTATGCCACAGCGACGACTGCGGAGAAAAACAAAAAAAACTACAGAGACTGAATTTTCCGTTATTATTAGTGCTGTGAGTAAGAGAAGTTGCGTGTCCCCACAGCCACAAGGGCAAGAGACCATTTTTTGGAATGTGCCACTTGAGTTGCTCAGTATGTGATATACTTCTAAATATACGGTTAGGAAAACAGAGATGAGGGTCTTTACGGCAACTGGAGCCTGCAGATGGCAGATTGTGTGTCTCGCACTTGCGGCTCAGAGACAGAAGGGCTGAAAGCTGTTCCCCTAAAATCCCAGGCCTCCGCCTAGAAGACCCTAATGTTTATACACATGACAAAACAAACAAAAAAATGTGTAAACCCTCCAGCAAATATATATATATATTTTTTCTATACTGTATTAGCAAAGTGTGGTATTCGGATCTCGAGATTTGGGTTGATTGCTGCTCGTGTTTTGGTCGGCTCCGTGTCGGTTTTGTGTTACGTTTGTGGTTTTTGTTGCAGATTTCCAGTACTTGACGTGTGCCTCCGTGTGTTCCTGCTTCCTGGATTGGCAGTGCCCCCCAAACCCCCCCCCCCCCCCCCAAAAAAGAAAATTCAAAAAAATTCACTGGGTTTGTATGTGTATATGTATGTATGTGTATGCGTATGTATGCATATATATATATGTATATATACTAAATACAGTAATAATGCACATATGTACGTCTCAGGTTTCTACCGGCATGTTATCAACCATTAATATGTGTGCAGACAAGGTAAGAAAAAAAGCAAAGTGTGGTGTTATTTTCTTTTACTTAGAAGTAAAGTTGTTTGTTGTTGTAATATTTGACTGATGAGATTTGAGATTTCTTGCATAAAAACTGACATGAACACAAAATTTCAGACCAACACATGTCATTGTTTTTACGAGTCATTTAGCATTATCATAATTAAATGAAACATGTGATTCAAACTACTGAACGGTCAGAATGATCAAACAGCTAAAGCTGAAATTCTTTCTTTTTTATAAGTAACGACCAAATGTTTCTTTAGGTTCAAATTTATATATATAGCCTATGTGTATATATATATATATATATATATATATATATATATATATATATATATATATATATATATATATTTTTTTTTTTTTTTTTTTTGTTAAAGGTTGGAAAAACTATTACAAATTAAATCAGAAAGACTACAGTCCGAAAAACTACAAGTCCCTTCCTGGAGGAGTGCGTCCGAAGCCACGCCCCCGAAGCATGTGACGCGCACATCCTGGTCACTGAAGGAAAACCAGCGTGACGGACGAGCCAGCGGTCCAATGAACTTGCGAGGCTCCCTCACGTGATCAGATGGAGCCTTGCTACCGGCTTGCTACTTCCAAGGGTGATTCATTTATTTTGAAAACACCCCCAGTTTTTTCTTTTACTTTTTTTTCTCTCTATGAGTACATTGAATAATTTTATTTTTTTTCTATTTAATAATTTATTGATAATGTATGATATATTTATAATATATAATTTATAATACATAATATATTTATAATATATAATTTGATTAAACAATAATTGTCATTATAAAACAACAACAAAAACAAGTAAAAAAAAATATTTACAGCATAAAAAGTCCATATTATCTTTTTTTTTGCAAAAATCACATAAGCCTGAGTCTTCAACTTTGATGTACGTGGCATGAACACTCAATTGTCTTCAGAGTTTTTGTTTTTTTGGGGCTTCTTTCCAAAAAGGGAAAAAGGTGCAAAAAGGAAACCTCACGTTAACCTTGTCCAGATCCACAGCATCAACATCTCTGTGTTTGGAGGATCAGCCATCATACAACAGACTGTGGTTGGACAAACAGGGCATTCAAACTCTTTATTGGAAGAAATTAGTACCATGTGCTCTGGACAGGAGACAGAGAATAACCATCAAAATTGTTATCAGGAGCAATGTGCTTCACGTTTCTGATTTTCTTCCTATTCATGACTAAACTTCTGGAGCGAGCCGTCTTCAGTCAGATCTCACAGTTCCTTTGTGACAACTACCTGTTTGATCCACATCAGTCTGGCTTTAGGCAGGGCCACTCAACTGAAAATGCTCTTCTGTCAGTCACTGAGTCATTACCACCTACCAGATCTGCTGGTCCATCCTCAGTCCTCATACTGCTTGACCTGTCCACTGCCTTTGACACGGTCAACCACCACACTTTCCTCTCCACACTCTCAAAGCTTGGCATTTCAGGATCTGTCCTCTTGTGGTTCATGTCTTACCTCGCAGGAAGATCCTTCAGAGTATCATGGCAAGGACGAGTGTCCTAGATTGCATGAGCTGGCAACAGGGGTGCCACAGGGATCAGTGCTTAGCCCTCTTCTCTTTTCACTGTACACCACTTCACTAGGTGAAATCCTCAGCTCTCATGGCTTCGCCTACTACTGCTATGCTGATGACACCCAGCTCTTCATTTCCTTCCCACCTGACTCGCCTGTCTTTCTGATATCTCTGCATGGTTGAAGGACCGCCACCTTCAGCCAAATCTGTCCAAGACTGAGCTTATTGTCTGTCCAGTCAGTCATTCCCTACCTACTCAAATAAACAGCTGGATTCCACCACACTTGTGCCCACATCTTCTGTTAGGAATCTTGGTGTCATATTGGACAGTCAGCTGACCTTTAACGACCACGTTGTCTGGGTTTCCTGGTCTTGCTGATTTGCTCTTTACAACATCAGGAAAATCAGACCCTACCTGACAGAACATACGACACAGCTCTTGGTTCAGGCTCTGGGGCCTCATTTATAAAAGAGTGCGTAGGATTCATACTAAAAGGGTACGTGCGCTCAAAAGCCGAAAATGGCGTGCGCACAAAAAAATCCTGATTTATAAAACTGTGTGCATGCACGTAGCACGCCATAGGCTACGCCCTACCCTATGGCATAAGCTCTGCGTCGATTTAACGCAGGACCATAATTCAGGCTTTACAACAACTCACACACGCGCGCTGCACAACACACACACACACACACACACACACACACACACACACACACACACACACACACACACACACACACACACACACACACACACACACACACACACACACACACACACACACACACACACACACACACACACACACACACACACACACACACACACACACAAGCATACACGTGTGCGTATTTAAAAATAGAGCGGGAGCAAAACTTAGTTTGATTGTACTTTATTTAAGTTATTACATTAATCAGTTGTCAGGACTCAGCGTGCCGGGCTTCATCCGAGCCTGATCGCGCGAGACCGGGAGAACTGCTCAGCGCTGTGAGTGACGGGCACGAGACCCCAGCTCTCTGGCTGCTGAGCAGCCTAGTCACTTTCCGATGCCGGTGTTCTGCCGAGTTGTCCTTCCTCCGCGAACCCGTAGGATGAACAGAAAACCAAGATTGGTCAGCACCTGTATGTGCACCGGGATGGCGCGATTCCAGTGGGTCGTTCTGTCTAACACTGGACCCAGTTCAGCACATAGATCCAAGAGCACTGCTCTAGGGAATCGAAATCGGCTTATTAGCCAGTCATCATCATGGCCCAGGAAATCTTCATGGTCCCTAAATACACTCTCCATCCTGATCCTACCATTTACGTGATCTTCAGTGCCAGCGCATCCATTGTGCAGCATTATGCACGTCTGTCACCACGCAATTTATATCAGAGCACTTCTGCATCTAGTAGACTTCTCTGCTCATCAGAATTAGTTAGAGGATTTGTCCAGCTCTTTGCAGGACTCAGCACGGAGAAATCTGCACTCATGCCAAGATGATCTTATGATGCTGAATTTAAGACCTAGTTTTGCTGAATAAAGGGACTGTTGTGTTGGGTGAGAAGGGAACAAAAAAACATTTTTTTATTTTTAAAAAACCTAGGACTAGCACAGCAGCACCACATCAGTAGTCTGACCAGCACGTATCCATGTTGGACCTCCTATGTGATTTCTTGCTTTTGTTGTTCTCTCAGATGTAAGTCGCTTTGGATAAAAGTGTCTGCTAAATGACAGTAGCCTAGTAGCAGTAGTAGTAGCAGTACCGGTAGCAGTATCAGTAGCAGTACCAGTACTAGCAGTAGCAGTAAAAGTAGCAGTAGCAGTAGTAGAAGCAGTAGCAGTACTAGTGGTAGAAGTAGCAGTAGTAGCAGCAGCAGTAGTAGTAGTAGTGGCAGTGGCAGTAGTAGAAGTAGTAATAGTAGCAGTACCAGTGGCAGCAGTAGCAGCAGCAGCAGTAGTTGTAGCAGCAGCAGTAGTAGTAGCAGTGGCAGTAGTAGCAGCAGTAGTAGCAGCAGTAGTAGTATTAGTAGTAGTATTAGTAGCAGTAGTAGCAGCAGCAGTAGTAGTAGTAGTAGTAGTAGTAGTAGTAGTAGCAGTGGCAGTAGTAGTAGCAGTAGTAGAAGTAGTAATAGTAGCAGGAGTAGGAGTAGGAGTAGCAGTAGCAGTAGCAGTAGCAGTAGTAGCAGCAGCAGTAGTAGTAGCAGTACTGCCACTACTGCAGTGGCAGTAGTAGAAGTAGTAGAAGTAGTAATAGTAGCAGTCGTAGTAGCAGTAGTAGAAGTAGTAATAGTAGTAGTGGTAGTAGCAGTAGTAGCCGTGGCAGTAGTAGTAGCAGTAGTAGAAGTAGTAGGCTAATAGTAGCAGTAGTAGGTGTAGCAGTAGTAGCAGCAGCAGCAGCAGCAGTAGCAGTAGCAGTAGTAGCTGCAGTAGTAGTAGTAGTAGTAGTAGTAGTAGTAGTAGTAGTAGTAGT